>NW_015386748.1:59666-87802 GCF_001527695.2 Protobothrops mucrosquamatus
AATAAATAAATAAATAAATAAAATAAATTGAGATTATTTTAAATTATTTTTCTTACTTCCATTATGAAGAGACTTTGAGCCTTTCTTTAAAAAATGGAAAATAAATAGCAAATGCACATGCCAACTGTGCTAAGGAGTAAGATCTGGATTGCTGTTCTCAATTGTATTTCAGCTTTGAGAAAGAAATTTATTAACTGGTAAGCCCCCTTACATTTCATCTGATATCTTTCCTGACTAAAAACACATTGTTAACATATTAATGGCATCAAAGTGATGTGTTCTTTGTAAGAATATAAAACAACTTACAAAAAACAGAAAAAAATCTTAATATATGTACTTAAGGTGTAAATATGCACAGACATTCAAAACATTGTAAATGAAAAACCCTTATATGAAGTGATCCTAAAAGTAAGCTCTATAATGAGTTGACATCTGGATATATCACAAATATTCCTGTTGACTTGTAGGTTATTTAGTTGAAATATTAGCAGGTAACCAGAAGCAATTAGTCAGTGATGTGCTAAAATTACTAAATAGATTAAATGCTGATGTAACCAGAGATTGTGTCAACATTTTAAATGATCATTTATAAAAAATCTTAGGGTACACAGTATCCTTTCTCAGACACAAAATGTGGGGTAGGGAGGGGAGAGGAACATTAACACTGCAGTCCTTTACACAGCTACAAGCCTCACTAGCATTTAATTTTGCATAGCTAGTCATAGGAATGCACTGACTGACAGGCAATTTTATTGACAACTGGTGGCATGCTACAGCTGCTAAAAAAGAGCATATTAGAAAATGCCCCAAGTTCTATAATGTCTGTTTGCAGTACAACTCCTGAACTGTTATTGCAGGCTCCAATAGAAATATAGAAACATAAAAAAGTGACGGCAGAAAAAGACCTAGTGGTTCATCAAGTCTGCCCTTTGAGTTTGTTTTTTTTATTTTTAATTAATTTATTATTATTTTAATATTTAATTTTTTTATTTTTTGTTTTATTTTTATCGCATGATGGACATGTGTGTATCCGAAAACATGTTTAAACTCAGTTACTGATGATTGACTCACTACTTCTGCTGGAAATTGGTTCCAAGTTTCCACTATTCTTTCTGTAAAGTAACGCTTTCTAATATTATTTTTGAACTGTCAGTTTGAGGTTATAATCCTTGTGCTCTTTGTTTTTGCTTAATATTGAAAATACTGCCTTCCAGAATGTTTTTCAAACTCTAATATATTTAAGATTTTAGTCATGTCACCTATTCTGAGAATATCACCCCTTTCCCTTCTGTGCTCCAGGCTGTACATATTCAGTTCCTCCAATCTCTCCTGATATGTTTATATTTATGTCATAAAAATATGATATCAGGATATCATATATTTATGAGATCCTCATAAAGTTTCAGTTGCCTGCAGATATAAGTGTAATAAAATAAAATAATTAGTTGATGTTAATAAAAAATGTTGTATAATTAAATCAATAATGATTTAGTTCGACATATTATTTCCTTCCCATCTATACTGAGAATTTATTTTTCTTTAAAACAAATACAGTATATTTCCCATTGCCACTTGTTAAATAAAACATTCTTATTTCTAAAATTAATTAATACTCTTCCCACCTATGAAATAATAGCTTTTTCTTAACTCTTCTATGAAAGTTGCTGGCTAGTTGATCACTGAGCATGCTCCGCGATATTCTGTATTCATATTCAGGAGGCAGAAACCAGGAAATAGCCAAAGAAAGAATCCTCATCTGGCTACACAACCACCCCCCACCTCCCCATCCCACCCCCACAACCACCCCTGCTTCTCCCTCCCTCACTTTGCAGGGGTTGTGTGTATCTATGATGTAGTGAGTCATGAGACAGACTTGATTTGATCTTGCCTTCTCAGTCAGGTCATAATATGCACACTTACTATATGTGTCCTTTCATGCATGTTTAAACACAGTAATTAGTAATTAAAATCACAAATACAAACAACAACAATTGCTTTTCCCCACAGTTTTTCACAAAAGATATATTTGCTATGAAATAGGATCAGTAAACATTGAATTATACAGAATGCATATTTCATTTTAGATATCAATAATGCTTTGGACTAGGGATGTTGATGTGTAGTAAGCCAGAGAAGGTGCACACTGGGAGAAATGTTTATGTAAAAAAAGTTAGAATAACACTTTACCCATATGAATTTAGCCAAAATTCTCTTCTTCTTTAAAAGAAATTTCAAAAAGTAATTTAATTTTTATCCAGCTAAATGGGAATTTGTTAAAATATGAGAAGTTGTGTTTGTGTGTGTGTGTGTGTGTAATACAATCCTAGTTTCAACATTAATTATAGAAATATAATTGCATGTGTCAAATTACTTCTGATTTATATACTCTACAAATGATCAACATAAGTCATTTCCACATGAGTAAGCAAAAAATAATTACAGAAGAATGAATTTTCTTATATGCCATAAATGCAGTGCTTTTTTTCTAAAACAAAAAGGTGCTGGAACTCACACATGTCATACAAGCCGCCTTGCCTGCCCTACAAGGTTCCATCCAAAAAAAGTGCCAGAACTCCATTCTGGGCATTCTATGAGAAAAAAAGCCCTGCATAAATGTATAATGTGGGGGTAACAAACACCTAGATTACAGATTATTTGTTTTTGCAAATAAATACATTTCTTGTGGTTTATTTCTTTATCTCATTTTAACCATGTAATGTAGGGAGAGGAATGAAGTTTCAGAAAGAGAGTAAAGAATAAAGCCATAACAATAATAGAATTCCTAAAAATATTTGGCTAGCCAAGATAAATGGAAAGGAAATATCCTTGTATTTTTTCCTCAATGCAACATTGATTTTACCTCAAAACCTCACCTTATTTCAGCCAGTTACTCCTGGTTTTTCTCCATTATTGTTCTCTCTTTGACATCATCCTTTGAAAGTGAAAGTGAAGCAACTTGTGGTAGTACTTTACACTGAAATTTTGAATAGCCATTAAAGGGCAGGTCAGGTGGTATAATCCCTTGATTGTATGAAGGCTTCCCCAATGAACGGAACCTTTTGCAGAAAGATTGTGAAAATTGATTGGCTGAATCTGAACAAATGGAACTGAAGTATGGCAAAAATGTAGGCCTGCAAATGTCTGATGTTGCAGAAGAATTCTGAGTATTAAGTTCAACTGTGAAATCTTTAATATAAGACAAGGCTTGACTATTCAGTTGAGCATATTCGAACGTCAGTTTATTTTTTTTTATTTGACCCACACGATCTAAGATACTTAAGTTTTTCTCATCTTCAGAACAAATGATATTTTCTTTCTGATTCGTAAAAGATGAACACTTGGCATCAGTTGTTGTTTGAACATTATATTGATTTGCATGATGGCCAAGAACATACTTTGACCTTGGGGTTATGTCACTATGTTCATTCTGCAGCTGGGGTTGTTTTTTAAATTGAGCTATATCGTTGCTCATTTCATTTCCAGTCCCTTTATCTTTGAAAGGCTTGTTTTTTTAATCATAATCGATCTTTAAAGAAGCAACTTGAGTAACACAATGTTCTAAAAGCTGCATTGGGTTAGTATTATTCTCCTTTGAAATCTCACTAATGGGAACTTGAGAATGACAGAAGCTCAATGGCTCCGTTGGATCCTTACATTCAACAGACCAGGATTCATTCTTTGATTCACTGTCATCTTCAGGCTCTAGAGAATCTGGAGAAGTTGCTGCAGTCATGTAAGAAGAACATGATTCTGCATCATGATTATCCATAACAATGTGGCAAACTGAATCTTCATTTGAGACCTCTAGTGGCAGAGATTCAATACTAATATCTGTACATTCTTCTGAGAGAAACACCTTCATTTCAGATGAATTTACCAATAGATCATCCCAACTGTCCTCTACTCTTTGTCTGTCACCTGGTATGCCATTGTTAATTATGAGCTCAGACATAGCATTCACATTTTCTTCTCCTTCTAGAAAGCTACATGAATGGATATCCTTTTGATCATGTTCAATTTTTTCTGTTGAATATGTCTGGATTTCACTTTTGCTATCAGTTGAAGATGCCCCTGGATTGCTTTTATTTTCCTTAAAATCTGGGATGCATTGAGACACTGACTCATCATCTTTTCTCATCTGTGTCTGAGGACTGTTAGGAAAGTCTTGGGGGGAAAACAGTCCTGGCTTTTTTCGCAGCCAATTGATAATCCCCATGGTCAGGGAAAGCTCAGTATCACATAGCTTAAGCAAGCATTCTTTGCCCTTCCATGTGCTATGGAGGAATCCCTGACTGATTATATCAATGGTTGGCTGGGAAGCCATATTTTCTTCTGACCCTACATGAAAGCTGTAAATTGATAAAGGTATCTCAACTGCCTTTTCTGAAATGCTTTCAGAGAAGCATAAATCATCATCTAGAACTGGGCTGATTTGATCTTCATTGGGATCATAGAATAGTTCATATAGGGCATCTCCACTATAACTGTCTCTTGGAAACTGGGTTGGTGTTCCAGGGGATTGAACCTCCCTTATTTCATCATCATGCCCAGGAGTAAACGAATCATAGTATCCTTCATCACTGGTGGACATAGATTCCTGGTTGTCACTCTTTGGGGTCCCCGTATCTATGGAACTGTCTTTAGAAGAGTCAGGAGAAGAAAGCAAGTCAGCCACTGAGCCTTTGGCTTCCTTCTTTGCTTTTTCTAACTCACTGCTAGCTATTTTTAGCAAACTCCTATCAAACAGTGTCTTCTGGTGCAATTGCACAGATTTGTTGATGTTGTCCCAAAGTTTTGAAAAATCAGCTGCTTCATTTTGAGCTGGGGAAGCAAGCTGCTCTACTCCACCTTGAAAGGAACCCATGGCAGGATTCTCTTTTTGGTGAGATTGTCTAAACGAAATTTCTTTGCTGACCTCCAATTCCATATGAGCAGAACTTTCATCTGCAAAGATTTCTCCACATCCTGTGAGAGAATCAAAGCTTTTCAGGGAAGCAACATCTTCACACAAAGTACTTGAATATTCATATGAAGACTCAGACTGAAGCTCACAATCAGATAAGTCTTGCGCCAAGCAATCAGTAGAAAAGGTTTCACCAGCTTTGAACAAATATTTACCAAACTTTCCTGCCAATTCTGACTTGTAGCCTGGAAATGCCCTTTTTTGCTTTTCTGAAAACAAGGCAACATTCTCAGGCTTATTTTTTTTAATATGAAAGATATCTCGAAAACCTTTTTTGGACCGTTTCAGGGAAATTCTCTTCCTAGGTATACTTTTGGCAACAGCTGGCACAAAGGGCATTTGGGGTACAAAGTTGCGGTAATCAATCATCTGTTGAGGGCTGTTCAAAAAATGGCTTGAGTTGACCACAGATTCTTTCTTGCCACTAGAATGTTGGGTGTTTCCAAGCCCAGAAAAGCTGGCACTGTTGACGAGTCTCCCGTTGCTTTTTTCAGAAGCTAAAATGTCCTCTTCAGAATTTTCATTATTGTAACTGCATGGTTCAATTTTATTTATTCCTCCTAGAACACAGTCATGGGTTTTGCTTTTCCTAACAGGTTTGTAGAAAGATTGGGGTAACAACAGTATACTCTCACTAGAGCCAGTTTTTGTTAATCTGTTGGAAAAACTGCCATTTTTATCTGCAGAAAAAGTTGCTTTTTGAATTTCAACAACAGGCTTGCTCTTCTCTTTTATGTCTGCTTTGACATCATCCTTTTCTTTAGGATTTAAGTGCACTAAAGGTAGCTTCTCATGAGTCAGATGCATGCTAGATTTTATGAATGTTTTTCCTCTTTTGAACTCCATCACAGCTGGCCCTATAATCAGAAAAATAGAATAAAACTTAAAGGGTATCTACCACATTACCTCTGATGGAAACATAACAACATTACTTATCTGTGATATTTTATCTACAATAGGAATTTCAGATTTATACAAACAAACCTGTTTAAGTAAAGAAGTGAAATACTTAAATTCCTCAAGCAGAACTAAGTAAAATAAAATATGCCCTTTCCTTTGTCCTCACATCCAAAATGTCAAGGGTTTATAGGAAGAACAATTGTTCATACATTATTTCCAAATCCAATCCAGATATTCATAGTGACTTGGCAGGATCAAGTGGAATTGATCAAGTGGAATTAGTGTTTCTCCCAGCTCTCTTGTCTCTACAGATATATTTACTACATACTTTAAAATTTATGATTGTAATATTTCAGTGTTGCTTTGTAGACCACCTGAGGTTTTTGTGCAATGTATTTTCATCAGTGCAGCATGCTAGACTCAACAAAAGTTGTCAGGTGACTAAACTCTTAAATGTGTCATTTTTAAAAGTTCATATTAGCCACCCATTAATGATCCAAAATCCCTTCTATTCCAGCATGACTTTCTCAAAACAAATGGCTACTCTAGCTGAAATATGTTCTTGTGAATAGCACTGCTTTGAGACTACTTTTTTTAGAGTAGTTAGGCACATATATAAATGTACATTAGCTATTATCTATGAAAATTCATTTCATTTTTGAAAACCATAAGTCCACAATTTTCATCTTAATTCACAATATGTTAGGCTAAAGCAGTGTTGGCGAACCTATGGCACAGGTGCCAGAGGCGGCACTCAGAGCCCGCTCTGTGGGCACGCGCGCCGTCGCCCCAGTCCTAGGCCTTCAGCTGGGTTTTATAAAACCTTTTCGTTTTAGGCCTCCGCTGCCCTGTGCAAAAAAAAAAGGTTCAATCAATCAGTCAATTTCAACTTCTCGCGGGAAAAAAAAAATCTTGCAAAGTTGGAATTGATTGATTAAACGTTTTAGTCCCACCCAGTCTGCTGTTACCACCGCAGCCATGCCTACCCAATGGGCCACACCCACCCAATGAACCACACCCACCCAATGGGCCACACCCACCCGGCACCCGACGATGCATAAGTGGGTTTTGGGTTGCAGTTTGGGCACTCGGTCTCTAAAAGGTTTGCCATCACTGGGCTAAAGGTAAGTATTGGATTCAATCGGACTTATGCTTATGCTAATTCCCTTTGAAATCTTTAGTGATTTTAAATTCAAATTACAGTGGTAATTGTGAGTTTGTAATTGTGATTCCAATCATTCCCATTGATTTCAACTAAACAAATGAATACCTGTGGTTGTTATTTATTGTAAGTTTAATACATACTACAATTCAATACAATGTTTTCTGTAGAAGCTTCCCTTTTCTGGAACAGCTTATTTCCTGAAGTATGGATACCTCCTTCCCCTTGGCTCTTCCACAGGACCCTCAGATATGCTTTATATTAAGTGATGTCATTTTATATATTTCTACAATTCCTTAGCTTTGCATTCTTAGTTTTTTCAATCAAATAAAGGAGTGGTATATTTGGGTATGTGTACATGTTTACTAAACAAACTTTGTCAATACAACTTCCACACATTTAAAAAGAATCCTTCTTCCATGAAGCAGAAATTCTTTTTAATTTCATTGGTCCTTTTATCATTTTCTTCTCTTTGGTAAAACAATATTTTCATTTCAACTGCTATAGGACAAGCCCCTGATTTTCTCACAGATGGATCAAAACATCTGACTCTTGGATCATTTTCAGACTAGAGCAGAATGTCCATTAAAAAACAATTCTTTAAACTGTTAAGCTTTCATGTTTGTACATGAAAAGTATTAATCTTTTTAGAAAAATAAAAAGATTCAAGCAATTGTTTAATTAAATGAACGTGGTTATGTAGTTTGAAAAAAACCCTTTTGTTGCAACATCTTCACTTCTCTCCTTGAAAAGTAAGATACATAATAGTATCACCTACGTTGCTTTTCCCCACTTTTCTTTCCTTACATGCATGGCACTATTTCTAAATAATCAGCACAATGGATAGTGCCTTATCTGGTACTCTGACCAGCCATCTAAAGAAGAGTTGCAGTAAATTACTCATTTGCTGCAATTGTGAAAATGGCCAATTGGAAAGGAACTGTATACTGGAATGTGGGGGAGGGATTAATTGATTTCACATCAAGATGCCTCTTGTGTGAAAATTCTGCACCAATTATTTATAAAGGTCTCTGCCTTCCTCCCCCATGTCTAAAGCTGAGGGATGTGTTGTTCTTGTTTTCCTTCACACCTTAAGGAACGCTTGCATGGCATGCGACATATAATATAGCATCCAATCACTAGATTGTCTCCAGAGGGAAAAGCCTCCCCTCCACCCCACAACACACATATACACAAATACTTGTTTGCATTCACCTGAGAGAAAAATCAGCATTTCATTACTGGTTATATATAGCAATCTGTTGTACAAGGACACTGAGTATTTATCCTACCAGATCTCATCATCTTGCTGTTCAGTTTCTACACAAAGAATGTGTGCGTGTTGAAAATATGAAAAAGGAACTGTGGCAAGCAATTCATTCAAAATAATCCTAAACACTCTAGCACTGACAAAGAAAAATAAATACACCACACCCCTGCACCAAAATGTAGCATACCCACTAAGGCAACAAAAGATCACACTCACCATGTCTTATTATGCCAGCTGCAGAAGTCCTTATTACTACATCCTTTTTACTGAGGCTGTTGTGTCTTTATATAGAAGCTCATGAAATATATTCAAGACTCGGAAGAGCTGATTTCTTCCCTTTACTGGGATTTGCTCCTCCCTCTCTCTTTTTTCCCTCCCCCTCTTCTCTTCTTCCTTCTTTTAACCAATCTTTCAATCTCTTCAGGTATTAGATGTCATTCTCTGCATGGATTTCAAATTTTTACATGTAGCCAATTTTAGAACAGTGAGGTTTTTACAAGCCATCTGTGTAGTAGCTGATGACTACTGAGTGCTATAATAAAATATATTTTTGTTCTCTGAAAATTACACACACAAACACATTTACACATGGTTTGTAAGACTGGTTTTCAAAAGCAATAACTAATAGTTTTTTTAATATATATCATTAACTGATGTGTTTTAAGGATAATAGTTTACTGTTAATTATGTTCCTTGTTAAGATGTGCTACAATCTGCTGATTAGGGATTTTTTTTAAAAAAAATGCTATTGTTTATACAAAAAGCATATATAATACAAGAAATCTAATATCAAATATGACATGAACTAAACTGTATGCAACTATCAGTAATGCTTGTTTATTTTTGTGAATTCTGAAACTTTAAGAGGGGGTAGGCATACTTTCTTAAATTTAAATAACTACAGTATATGTTTACTAGTTTAATAAGATTCAAATTAATTGTCATTAACTTGAAACAAACTATTCCACATAATCTAAAAGTATTGTCAAACTTTTAAAGGCATAGTTCAGATATGCACAAAACTGCTTCCTGATACATAATCTGTATAGGCATAAATGTTGCTCAATTCACAGAGAGTTAAGTACCATAAATGCATGTTTTTATAATAATTCTTTCTAGAATTAATTACAGTGATTTTTTCATCTTGAATTAGCAAAAGTGTTTTGACCACAGAGGCCATTTATAAATCTAGCTGAAAAGATATTTAAATACAGTATCCATTGCTCAAAGGCCAGGCACACATGAATAGAAAGGATTTACAGAGGCCAGCACTGAGATGCTAATATGTTGGGCACATAAACCTTAATATTTCTTAATATCAGGAACTCATAAAAATACTGAACATAAATTAAATGAGCAAAATTGCATAAGTACGGGGATATTAGTCTTTAAATAAAGCAGTTATAACTTGTGTTTGGAACTGAAAACAGAACAATAACCCTCATTCTTGTTTACATTTTGGACCAATTTACTTTAGAAATTCACCCAGGTCAGCATAATCTCTTATGGAAACAAAATATCTTTCTAATTAAATAGCCAGACTACTGGCAGCAAAATGAAAGATAGAAAGTATTTTTAAAAATGGACTGAACATAATTGTGAAATTTCTAGTAATATAATAGCTCCAAAATAGCTATAGGCCAATTTACAAGGGGACAATCATGGGGTAATGGAACAAAATCAAGCTGCAGCTTTGCAAATAAATTTTTCATTTGAAAACATTTCTGTTCAATAGTTACTGTAGCCTGAGAGGGTGTCCCCAGCTCTCTTTGTTGCAAAATCAATAGTATGTCCTCATTTTCTCTCAAGCAACACAAAGAAAAAAAATGATCCAATAAAGACTTGGGGGAGGGCCATACTGATGGGTTGCCTCATTTTTGAAAAACTGTTGGAATCCTCTACTTCTATTTTATGGCTAGCCTAACTCATGCTGGCTAATAAGACTCACATATCACACAGCTCTTGCACTTGCCCACCATGTAACATGAGCCAGCAACCTCTTTTTTTCTGCCACATTCAATCCAAAGCTGAATTTGCAGATATTCCTCATAATTCAGGGTTAAAGGCGTGTTTTTCTCTTAAGGTGATAACAACACTTTTGCTGTAGATGCAATTTGATGTGTTTCCAGTTCTTCAAAATTCCTGTATGTGTCAAGTCTCCATGCTGCTCCCCAACTTAAAGACATTGTCAGCCAGAACAGCTGCTAACCAGGGATGGTGGTAGGAGGTTGCATAAAAAAGTAAGACTCAACTCCCTCTCTTCTGCTTTATAATACAACTTGCCTCCTACTTCTCAGCTGCTAGTTCAGTGGTGGCAAACCTATGGCAAGGGTGCCAGAGGCGGCACTCAGAGCCCTCTCTGTGGGCATGCGCTCCGTCACCCCAGTCCTAGGCCTTCAGCTGGGTTTTATAAAACCTTTTCGCTTTAGGCCTCCGCAGCCGTGTACAAAAAAAAAAAGTTCAATCAATCAGTCAATTTCAACTTCTCGCGGGAAAAAAAAGATCTTGCAAAGTTGGAATTGATTGATTGAACTTTTTAGCCCCACCCAGTCTGCTGTTACCACCGCAGCCATGCCTACCCAATGGGCCACACCCACCCAATGAACCACACCCACCCAATGAGCCACACCCACCCGGCACCCGACGATGCATAAGTGGGTTTTGGGTTGCAGTTTGGGCACTCGGTCTCTAAAAGGTTCGCCATCACTGTGCTAGTTGGTCAGCAATTTTAGGATTATTCCAGAATATAAAGATTTAATCCTCTAGCCATACTTGCCTCCCTCCAAGGCTCAGACCCATTCTGCATTGGTAGATGTTTTCCCACAGCTTGTGATGTTTGGTTAGAGGAAAGGGAAACAAGGCCAGGGGAATCCACCAATCTGGGTCAATGTGTCCGTTGAGCAGCATTGTTTGCCAGCATCATACCTGGGAAAGGATGAGATTCGTCAATCAGGGCAGCAGACTTTTTTCTGCCAGTACTGTTTTCTACCAAAGACTTATAAATAGTATTTTAATAGAACATCCCAGAGGGTAATGATAAAATTAGTAATGAGTTTCTAAAAAATGAAAGGAAAAAATGAAAAGCTCAAACATTAAATATAAGAAGCTTTATTAACACTATGGAAATAAAGAATAAAACCTCACAAATACTTAATAAATAGTAATGTTCAATTTCTTTGTCGCCCCAAGAATAATGCATTGCGCTTATGAAAAAGAAAACAATAACTTCATTGAAACGGTCACCTTATCTCTCTCACAAATACTATCAAAAATTCATCCTGTTAGTACTGCAAGTTAAGTTTGTATTCTATATTATGCAAAATGAAGCCAATCTCAGTTAGAACATGTGCAGAAGATGGACCATTCAGTGGACTGAATGAGGCATTTTGTCCCTACTCCTAGTGTTACACATTTCTTTAAAAAACCATCATACTATCATAGTATATAACATTAAATATACAGTAGGCAAATAAGTTCATAGCGGTCATTAATTCATTTTTTGTAATAAAATACTTTTTTCTCTCTACAACATCAAGACTCCAGAACAGCTGTGGGAACTAGCTTTGTTTAGTCTAGCAAAGAGAAAGACTAGGGATGGTATGATAGCAGCCTTCCAATCCTTGAAGGGTTGTCACAGAGAAGACTGGTCAATTTATTTTCCAAAGCAAAGCACTTGAGGATAGGATAAGAAGTAATGGATGGGAGATTATCAAAAAGAGATCCAACAAAGTATTAAGGAAAAATTTCCTGACAAGGAGAACAATTAACCAATAGAATGACTTGCCTTCAGAAGTTCTGGGTGCTTTGTCACTGGAATATTTCAAGAAGAGATTGGACAACCATTTGTCTGGAATGGTATAGGGTCTCCTGCTCAAGAAGGGGGTTGGATTAGAAGACCTCCAAGGTCCCTTCCAACTCTGTTATTCTGTTCTTATGAAAGAACATAAGAACAGATTGGTGACAAATCTCAGATAGGAAATCACAACCCTGAAGCCTTCTCCCTTGTAAGGAGTTTCCTCATCTGCTGGTTAGGATGACTGAGACAATCTGACTCATCAGCTTTGCAGATCACAATATGGAAGCCATTTCAGATGACAATATGTGATCCTGAATTCATTTGTTTTTTATGTAAATGCTATTATTCTAATTTCCTTTTCAGTCACTGAAAGTTCCTTGCCACAATGCTTCTCAATTACAAATCATAAAAGCCCAGCCTCCTCAGTTCAGCTCACTTCTTCAGGTATTGTCATTTGATTAAGTTCTTGATATTTCAGGATGGCCCTGACACCTTACCAACCACAGCTACCACCCACAGTGCCCATTGCCCGTAGTTTCGAGCCCAAACCCGGTTGCCAACTTGCAAGCTCCACGGTGGCTTGGGCTGTGCTGATTCCGAGGCAACTCAGTCTGGATGCAGACGATCCAGTTTAGTGATTAAACAACAGCCCTATCTTAATTCTGCTGGACTTCTGCCTGTGGAAGTGCAGGGAGTCGTGCGTTGGCAGAGTAAAAGATCTGCCAACCGATGCTGCCAGTTACCAGTTACGATCTTCTTTAAGGATTCTTTGGTCGTCCGAACCATGCGTTCCGCTTGGCCATTGGAGGCCGGGTGAAAGGGGGGCCAAGTGGCGTGCCTGATCATGTTAGCCCTTAAAAAGGACTGAAATACTGCAGTGGCAAACTGAGCCCCATTGTCTGAAACTATCACATCAGGTAACCTGTGCATTGCAAAGATCCTGCGCAGTTCCTGGATGGTCCTGGCAGTAGTCATAGTTGGAACAGGTGCGACCTCTAACCACTTAGAGTGACTGTCCACCACAATGAGGAACAGCTGTCCCTGAAAGGGTCCTGCAAAATCAATGTGGATTCTTGACCACAAGGATTGTGTGGTTTCCCATTGGTGGACTGGGGCTTAAGGCATTTCTGGCCTGGATTGCTGGCAAATATAGCAACTTTGTACTTGGGCCTCTATATCTTTATCCAATGCTGGCCACCATAGGTAGCTTCTCGCGAGTGCCTTCATCTGGACTATTCCCGGATGTCCCTCATGCAGAGTCTCCAATACTCTGGGCCTCAAGGAGTTCGGGACTATGACCCGACTCCCCACAGAATGCAGCCCTTGTGAACTGAGAGCTCGTCCTTCCTCCTGCTAAAGCTCTGAAAATCAGGCCCCAGACTCATGTCCGGCCATCCTGTGAGCACCCAATTCAACACGTGGCTCAGCGTTTTGTCCACAGCTGTTTCAGCAGCCACGTCCCCTGTGTTAAGGGGAGACTCAGGCAAATCCTGAATAGCCAGGATTCGAGCAGCTGGAGCGGGATCTGGCTCTAATTGTGGCAGGGGCAGCCTGCTAAGGCCTTCCACATGGCCCATTTCCCTGCCCGGTTTGTGAATCAGCCTGTAATTATAAGCTGATAGAAAGATGGACCACCTCAGCATCCTTGGAGAGATGATCTAAAGTATTTGTTTGTCCGTCGTGAACAGACCCAGAAGTGGCTTGTGGTCCGTAAAGACCGTGAATGGCCAACCATACAAATAGTCATGAAATTTCTTAATGCCAGCCACAATGGCCAATGCCTCCTTATCTATTTGGGGGTAGTTGCGTTCTGCCGAGGACAGAGTCCTTGAATAATAGGCTATTGGAACTTATCTCCGATCAGCCATTAAATGGCTCAACACAGCCCCTACCCCGTATGGGGATGCATCACAAGCAATGCTGATAGGCAGCTGTTCGTTAAAATGTGTCAGTACCGAGTTTGAGGATAGCAGTGATTTGACTGCTAAGAAGCTTCTCTCATGGACGCTTGTCCACTGCCACTGTGCCTTTTTATCCAAGAGCCGGTGTAACGGCTCTGCCACTGCGGCCTTGTGTGGAAGAAAGGCATGATAAAAATTGAGTAGGCCTAGGAAAGCCTGGAGCTCTCCCTTTGACTTGGGACTGGGGGCCTGCTGAATTGCTTTGAGCTTGGATTCAGCAGGGTGAATGCCTGCGGCATCAATGCAGAACCCGAGAAATTCGGTTGAAGCTACCCCTATTTTGCATTTCTCCCTCTTTAGTTTCAGCCCCACTTCACGGAAACGCTGAAGGATGGCTTTGAGCCTTTCAGCCAATATTTCTACTGACTCCCCAGCTATGAGGACGTCATCGAAATATGGACACACTCCTGGGATACTTTTGAGCATGCATTCCATCATGCTCTGGAAAATCCCTGGGGTAACACTGACCCCGAATTGTAGGCGCCTTACTCTGAAAGCTCCCCTGTGGGTAACTATGGTCTGAGCTTCCACCATGGCATCATCCACAGGCAGTTGTTGGTAGGCTTGAGCCAAAACTAATTTGGCGAATATGCGACCTCCCTGTAGTGACGCCAAAATATGGCTGACTACAGGCACCAGATATGAATGTTGTTGAAGCGCTCTATTAATAGTGCACTTATAATCTGCACAAATGCACACCTCCCCGTTGGCCTTAGGTGACGTAACTATAGGGGTTTCCCACCGGCTGCTGTCTACTGGCTGCAACACACCTTGTTGCAACAGCTTTTCCAGCTCTGCATTGATTCTAGATTTAAGGGCAAAAGGCACTCTACAAGGCTTGATCCTTATTGGAGTTACAGTAGGATCAAGGTGGAGAGCAATTGGAGGTCCTTTGTAGTTTCCCAAGTCAGAGCTGAAAACATCAGCAAACTCCTGGCAAACTACCTCCAGGTCCGTTGCTTGTGTTCGGTTTATGCCAGTCACATGGATGCCCAATGCATCAAACCAGTCTAGCCTGATGAGGCTTGTGTGGTTGCCTTCAACAACCACAACATCCAGGGGACTCTCAAACTCTTTGAACTGCACTTTGAGTGTGGCTTCTCCTTTAACCACTAGCAGGAGTTTTGGAAATCAGTTAACATGAGATTCGATGGCTTGAGTTTGACTTGTTTGCCGCTGCGACTACAAATGTGGTTAAAAGTTCCTTGGGAAATTATAGACAAGGCTGACCCCATGTCTAGTTCCATGTTGCATGGGACTCCATGAAGCTTGACTTTAAGTCTCAGCTTCTCCTTCATGGGGCAATGGGCACCTGTTCTAAACACACTCCTTCTGCTAGCACAAAAACCAATTCTGTGTTGCTCCGGGGCCCCGGTACCTTTCCTGGGAAATTCTTCTTGTGGAATGTCCTTCTGGCGACCTTTACAGATGGTGGCGATGTGGCCTTGCTTGCCGCACACCCGGCACATTGCTGTGCGGAACCTGCACTCTGAGCGTCTATGTCGGCCTCCACAGCCCATACATCGAGTGAAAGGAACTTCCTTGTCAAGTGGCCGTTGAACTCTTGCAGGTGGCTTCTGCAGCTGCTCGATTTTGTGGTCCATGTAGGGGACCTCGCCTCTTTCCACATCCTCATGGTGGATGGTTGCTGGGCTGGGAGTGTTCTTGGAGGGCTGTAAGGCTTTTACGGCTTCCCCGGTGGCTTCTTTGGGGGATTTCCTTAAGGGCATCTTGGAATGACAAGGTCTCTTTCGCGAACAACTTCTGCTGAAGATCCCTGTTCCTCAACCTGCAAACTAAATGGTCTCTCAGTCTCTCTTCGAGGTCTTGGAAATTACAGAGCCGGGATGCCTGTCGTAGGGCAGCTATGAACTCGGTGGCAGACCCACCTGGTTGTTGCTCCCTTTGTTCGAACGCATGTCTCCAGGCAATGACAGAGAGCTTCGGTTCGAAATGTTCCTTGAGCATTTTCTTGAGTTCGGCGTAGGCGACCGTTTCAAGCAAAACTGGAGCAACTAAATTTTCAGCTATATTGAATGTCCCCTGGCCACACACGCATACCAGCGTTGCGGCCTTTAAGCCATCTTCATTAACTTGGTTAGCTCTCAGGTAGTTTTCAACTCACGAAATGTAAGAGCTCTACCTCTTGGGATGCAACACGTCGAACTCCAACAATTTTCCGAGCTTGGCCATGGTGAGTTGTCTCTGACCTAGCAATGCCTTGTGCTGCTAAGGCTTCTGTTGATGGTCCTGGGGACAGGTCCCTCAGGCGTTGGCCTCCAGTGTTGCTTGCTGGCAGGCAGAGGCAGGAACGTACTTCCTACCAGGGCACTGAGGCTGGTCTTACCCCTAGTGACTTCTGGCTCTTTATTTCTTCACAGCACATCCCATCCTCATCACCACTGTTATGTTTCCAGTTCAGTGAAGCATTGACGAGGCAAATGGTGCAAACAACAACTCTTTATTCAGCTAACAACAGAAGCAGCCCAAACTGCTGCTTAACCACTATTTATACAGCTCACCACTAGGCGGCAGCCAATAGAATTAAAGCAGTATTTCCTGCTTAAAGACAAGATAATTAACATGTAGACAGTCAGTCTGGAGCTTAAACAGGTGCAGCTGTTTGACCGTTTCCAACAGTTTCCAAACAATTAACCTCAATACATAACATGGAGTGTTAGCTATTCCTGTTGTCGTCTGCAAATTTGATGAGATCCCCACCTATCTCCTCATCCAAATCATTGATGAAGATATTGAAGAGCACTGGGCCCAGAACAGAGCCCTGGAGCATTCCACTACACACTTCCTTCTATGTAGATGCAGTTCCATTGAGGACCACACGTTGAGTACGGCTGGTCAGCCAGCTATGAATCCATCTTTCCGATCTCATCAAATTCATTCAATCATGACTTCCTAAGTAGCTTTTCTCAAAAATTGATTGCCTGTTTTAGATATTTAAGGCTGCCCCAAAGGCTGCAGTCTTGTAGGAACAAGTTTGGCAATGGGGATGTTGAGAATGTCTTGTTGGCTTTAGAAAACCAGAGTGGACTGGAGGTAAGTTCTGCTTATGTATCTCCCCTTGAAACTGATACTGGACTGCCTACAGTCTACTTTATTAAATGCCTTACTGAAGTCCAAGTAAATTATCTCCACAGCATTCCTCTGGTCCACTAATTTTGTCAATAAGATTTGTCTGGCATGATCTGTTTTTGACAAACCCATGTTGGCTTTTGGTTATGATTTTGTTTGCCTCTAGGAGTTCACTGCTTCGTTGCTTGATTATCTTTTCCAGAATCTTCCCAAGTATTGAGGTCAGGCTGATAGGTCTGTAGTTTCCTGGATCCATTTTTTTCCTTTTTTTGAAGATGGGAACTACATCAGCTCTTTTCCAGTCCTCTGGTAGTTCCCCAGTTCTCCAGGATCTTTGAAAGATGTAATTCACTGGTACTGAGATCACATCTGCCAGTTTTGTCAGCACCTTGGGGTGTAATCCATCTGTTCCTGGTTATTTGAACTCAGCTAGGGTGAACAGGTGCTCACTTACCATTTTCTTGCCTATTTTAACTTGTGTTTCTAATCTGTTTTTATGGTACTGTCAAACAATAGTATGGAACAGACCTATCCTTATTCATCTGACAAAGCAGCGAAGAGACCTAGGTACAAAATTGTTAACACAGATGCTTTTTGCAACAGGCTCTCACTGTAGGCCACAATAAGGAGTTTTAGCTAACAAAGGTTATCTAATCATTTTGAGATAACAAGTAGCAGAAAATATATAGAGCCATTTTCCATAGCCAGGACCATGCCACAATATACAGCAGACATTATGGCACCGAATAATCAGACATAGTTGTTACTCAGTAAGCTGAAGGCAATCAGGGAGCCAGGAACACAGAAACTGCTCTTTAAATACTGTTAAATAGAGAAGTGGAAAAATGAAGTACTAGCTATGAGAGTAGAAATTAAGAGATAGATCCATTTTAGTGAACCCATATGAAGAGATATGTTTTATGTAAATTTTAGATTGCATTGCCTTCAGTTTTGAGATTTTCAAAAACACATGGAAATAGTTAGTGATATATTTATTAAGGTTATATACTTACCCATATATCATCCAGTATATGAAATAGTTCAAGGATAGAAAGCAAGAACAAATTGTGCAAACTGAATTTCTGTTTCTGTACATACACCTACTCATACACTACACACATCCAGATAGAAAGACAAATGCTTCCATTCATTATTCACACAAGACACAAAGGAGCTCTGGAATATTGTATTCATCAGAGATAAAGATAACCCTGAATTTAAGATTATTTCCATCCCCAAAAGGAGAGTAGATTGCACAGGATTGGTGTACATATTTATAAATTCTTTCTAATGTATGCAATGCCAAGCTTTACTACTTAACAGAACAGAACTCAACAGAACAGAATAGAATAACCAACCTGGAAGGGACCATAGAGGTCTCCTAGTTCAACCCCCTGCTCAAGCAGGAGACCCTATACCATTCCAGACAAGTGGCTGTCCAGTCTCTTTATCAATCTAAGATTGCTAGCCCCTTCTAAATCCAGTCCTGGAGATTTCTTCTTCACCAATAAATATGTGCATGTGATATAACTGCATCTGTATATATATTTCCATGTCTATATTTGAAGCTACACTTCAAAAAAGGCACACAGGAGAATAAATGTATATCAGTTGAATTTAAAATGTATTAACTTCAAATTAATCTTTCTCCCTCTGAATAACTAGTCTCTGCACATTTTTCTTCCTTCCAATAGAAACAATAAAAAGTAACAAATAGGATGAAGATGGTATAAAAGGAAGAATAGCTGCACTGGGAAGGGAAGGAGGAAGGAAGGGAGAGAGGGAGGGAGGAAGGGATGGAGGGAGGGAGAGGGGAAGGGGAAGGGGAAGGGACCCATGCTTCTGAGGAGAAAAAAGAGATTATTTTCCTGGCAAACAGCCCTCCCATCTCCAGGCTTAATCTTCAAAAGCATCCTTGTTTTGCCGGAAGGAGGTCTGTAATCATTTCCACTAAGCCCATTCGAACTGAATGGGATGAATTCACAAATGTAAAATGATTCAGAGGCAACTATTTGAGGAAAGCATTTTATATTTCCATAAGGATAAATAGATATTTATTCATTGCTGAGCTGTTCAATATGCAGCTTGAAAACAGGGTTATTAAGCTGAGTCTCCAGTGTATCAGATATAGGGGAACAAATACTTCTAAGCTGCACCTGTGCATGTGTGTACTGACAATGTTTGTAATTTAGTTGTAACTGAACGCAGTAAGTTTAAGCAAGCAGAAGAGGTTACCAGCCAGCACACCATTTAGCACATGATGCCATGATGCCTTGCATGCTAATAAATAATGACATGTTGTTATTTATTAAGAAGTTATTTATCATGGAGTTTATTATCATTTCCATATTCTTCTTCATGCATCTTGATGCTCTTCTTCCTCACCTTTCAGTTCAATCCTCCTCAACCATTTATCCATGCTTATTTTTCCTCCTCCATTATGCTTCCATAGACTGATAAATACTGGTAGTGATTTCCAATAGCTACACTGGACAACAAATTTTTAAAAAAGTTTTGTTTCCTGAAAAATATTTGGTGACTATGATAGACCCCTTCAAACGGAACACAAATATAATTTCAGAATGATTGTATCAGGTAGGAATCTTGAGAAATATGAAATTAATTTTTAATGACTATAATGTATTTAATAGCATAATGTTTCCAACATGCTGCATGAGTTCAACAGAGATAAAAGTGGTTCTGATGCATCTCACTGCAGTGTCCAACAATGGTCAGCTAGCACTGATGGATTCCAATTGCCATAAATTCCATTTTTCTATTGTGGCAAAGTCTTTCATCATGTTTGTTATTGACTGCACCGAGATTTTCAAGAAAAAAGTCCAAATGTGAATGCAGAAAATAAATCTTCAGTGACATGCTGCACTTCATGGCCTTGTATGCTGTAAGACGTTTGTCAACCAGTTGTGGTTGTTGTAATTTTGTGGTTTGTAGTTGCCAAGAAAATTCTCAATAATGTCCTTTGAATGCTTTCCTGATGATTTTCTCTGACCCCATTAATAGATCTTCAAACCACTTGTCATTGATGATATATCTGACCCAAGGACCAACATAAATGCCTTCCTTAATCTTGGCATCAGTTATTTTTGAAAAGATCAGTCTCAGATAATGAAACCTTTCACCTTTCTTCTTCATCACTTTCACAAAAAAAATTATTAATCTGATTATTATGTGAAACAGAAGCAAAAATATTTTTATCAGGTCAACAAATCTTTCATGTTCTACATTTTTCTGTCCTGGAGTGGCCATTTCTCTTTTGGAGTGGCCATTTCTTTTCAATGTAACTCTCTGCATGGCTGTCCCATATATAACAACAGTACTTGGTATATCCAAGCTGCATTCAAAGCAGCAGGGCCACTACTTATAGATCTCCACAGATATTCCAGTTATATTTGTTGTACTGAATGTGATTCAACAGCAGTTCCATGTTTTTGTATGTTTTTTTCACGTGTGCAGCATAGCCAATAGGTATTAAGAGTGTACATTACCATTGTGTAAAAACAGAAGATTTCTATAAAATGGTATATGAGAGGTTAAATTCCTGGTTATTTTCATGATTAGCAGCCAAAAATCTATAAGATACATTCAAAAGTGTTCAGGAAGCAAAATCTGCAATGTCACTTTGCTGCTATAATTATATTTGGGCTACTTACTTCAAACAGCTTATCTATTTGCATCTATACGTGTGTCTGATTTGAAGGATGCACTCTAATTGCCACTAGAAACATGCAAGGTTGAAAAATTCCAAAATGAAGCCATGCAGGGCATGGCTTATGAGCAGTGTTCCCCAGTCTTGACAACTTTACAATAGACTTCAATTCCCAGAATTCTGGCTGGGGAATTCTGGGCATTGAAGGTCATACATCAATTCCCAAGATTCAGAAAAACCTATTTAGAAGTTGGTTGAGAGAAACTCTAGCTCCAGTGCAAAGCATTCAAATGTAATAGAACAGAGCTCATATACATTAAGTCCCTTTCATGTTGTGCAATGGGAAACAACTCTTTTTCTGGCCTCTTAAAGCTTCAGCCATCTTCAATAATTAGAATTATTGAAGTGTTCCTTCATTGGATACTCCAGCTGAACTTTGGGATAATTCTACCCAGTTCTTAAGGATTAAATGGAAACATACAAACACAGTCTTCAGAGAATCATATATCATAAAGATTATGATGCAGATATTTCATGAGCTAATAGCACTGTTCTTATTGATTACATTGATTTAATACATTTATTGCACTTAAGCATAGCAACCCTGTCTTCTGCATTCATTTACAACTTGATTACATTGGCATATTTGGAATGTACCTTTTTATATCATCACATCTGTTTAATCATGCTAATGGTCCATCTGCTTTTCTTGTGTGATGATGATGCTGTGAAGACAAAAGTAAATTTTTAATGATGAGCAACCCATTTATTTCCTCCCTCAAGTGCTTGCTCTGCAGTTCATACTTTTTAAGTCTTGTGAGGAAATTTCTTATGTATTATATTCTTTATTTTCAGAGAAGGATATATTCAATTTTTCAGGAGTCCAGGTTTCACTTTTGAAGTCTCTTAGAAAAATCTGTGCTTGTCTTCAGATACTGTTTCGAAGTTGGCTACAGACAGTTTTCGAATACTTGCTATTACAAATGTGCAGCATTAAGGAACTCATTTTGTTGTTACTGAAGAACCTGTATTTGTTGGTACTCTGAATTTCTTAGAGAAATGAGCTATTCTCTATGTGCATCAGCAAGGATTTTGCACGAGAACATCTCCTTCTATAGAGAATTGCGCTTAAATGATTCCTTCTCTGAGGATAACCCCTCTTTGAAAAGCCTGCAAGAATGGATTGTCTACCCTCCATATTTCAATCTGAAGATGTTTTTGATCCCACCAATAATTTGTCTTCTGGCAGCCATCCTGGTCATTCCTTTCATCTTATTTGTGATTTTTTCTCATGTCAACATACGTCAGGAAACAAGGTACCTTTTGTTGGGCAATGCTTTGCTTAGTGATTTGATGTATCTGCTGCTCTACACTGTGTCTGCGGTTTTCAGTATGTCCACTTTCAACCTCTCAAAAAGTGGTTGTATCATGCTGTTGTTTTTGCTAGCAATGACTTACTGTGGAGGCTTATTAACATCTGCGGCAATGGTGCTGGACACTTATTTGGCCATATTGTGGCCTTTGCATTATATTTCCATTCTGCCTTATTCCCGAGCAAAAAAACTGATTCTGTTCCTATGGATCTGCTCTGGGATTTTCCCTGGGATTATTTTCTTAATACTACACATCACTCAAGACTCCGGGGAATGTCCAGTAGAAAACTGTTCTGTTCCAATTATACTGGCAATGACTTTACAAGGAAACAATGCCATGAAATTCTGCTACATACTCTCCGTGTCTTCCCTTTTTATCTGTCTGACCTTCATTCTTTGTGGTTACATGGTCTTGTATTTTAAAACAAAGCAATCAGGAATATGGAGAAGCATTTTCTCTCGAGCCAGTGTGACATTCCTAATGCATCATATTATCCTATTATTTTATTTCTCTCCTCTTGTGGCTGTTGTAGTTGAGTCACTCCTTTATGTCAATGCTGTAATTGGGCCACAGACAGGAATTTGGGTGTCTATGATAGTTTGTAATGTCCTGATTACTTTGCCCAAGGCTTTGTTACCTTATCTGTGTGGGCTTCGATACAGAGAGATATCATCATCCCTCAAGTTCTGCATCAAATGGAAACGTTCTACAGTGGTAGCTCCTACTACATTTACCTGAGAAGAAACAAGGGCCTTAGAGTAACTGTGACCTAAAGCTGTGCTATGTATCTCATAAACTGAAATTATTTATCATTTTATTGATCTGTTGACTAAATTATTTGTATTTTTTCCTAATGTGTTCTTAATATCAACATGATGCTATCGTACTAGATGATATTTAGGCTAATAATTTTATTACTATGAGTGAAATGTTCTGATACATGGGTTTACTCTTCAGATACGGACCTAAATCTGCTAATATGTACCAACCACATTCTCAGAGTGAACATTGGTACATTTGACTTTACAAATTCCAGAGTATGAATCTTTTCATTAAAAAGGGGCTTAGTACTAATGTTTTCTACCAGCCAAGTTTTCTCTTTGTTTTGTATAATACAGAGCCAGAATCTATCCTACATTTTTCTTGCCTTTCCCATTTTTTTCTTTCCTGGGAAAGAAATTTTTGATGGCAAATGTCCACATTCCATGGCAATGTATTTGAGTTTCTTTATTGTTGAAGTGGTAGAGGCTGGAAACAGTTGATCCTTTTGTTTTATGCTATTCTTCTTTCTATTTTGCTGGTTGGAAAAAAAAACTGCTTAGTAAAAGCACTTCCTTTATAACCTGTTTCCCTGGGATTTAATGGAAGTGTAGGAAGGCAGATCATTGGAGAAATGAAAAATAGGAATTCACATCTGCTCCTTCTAACTAAGTGTGCTCAAGAACACCATGGTTGGCCAATGAAGAATTCTGTGAAGTTCTTTTCTTTTATAGAAAATCTTGAAACAATTCAATAAGAATAGAACAAATGCAGGATAATTTTTCTGTATGAGATGAATTTTCTATATTTTATATGTCCTGTTTTTATATAAATATATATGGGAAAAGCAATATTTGTCTGTATAGACTTTATTCGGGAATCCATGTTATGGAATTCCACAATGTGTTGTTCTTTCCAGTTTCTCTGTCACATTCCACTTTAAGGAGCAGAGAATTTATTAGTCCAGTTTGGCAGGCTAACCCAGCCAACAGCAAGGTCTGAATTGAGGTTGTTCTCCTTTCCCCAAATCCTGGCTCCTCTCAATAATGTGGATTATGCCTACAGGTGTTTGATAGTTGAATAGGGGAAAAGATATCTTTGCTCCATACAATTCCAGTTCAGGAAATATGAAGGTTGAAATCTAACACAGTTGGAAGCATCAGGTTGGGGAAAAACCAACCTAATCATCTCTGCTGTGGGAGAGAAAGAACTCAAGAATACAAGCCTCTTTGGTGCCTCCATCACTGGCTCAAATCAATAATGAAACTGTGTGGGAAAGAAAATAAACATTTAACAGTACATCTTGTAATCCTTTATGAGACAACTGTGTTTCCTCCGCAACATTTGGAGACTTTTTCTACCTAGGAGTGCATCAATAATGTTCTGTTGCTAGAGAAAGATAGGTTGCTAGCCAAATCTACCATGTATGTATGGATATAAACCAGATCCAGTCAGGCGCACCTATTGGAAAGATCCTTTCCCCTGACAATATGCTAAGAACAGCTTTAAAAGACATCCTTGAAATGAAGAATAGTAGCTAAGCAATATATTCTAACACAGTCCTCAACACTTATTTGGTAATCTTCATACAGTATGAGCTTTTCAATAATCCTATCTTTCACCTACTGAATATATTGCACCACATTTTTAAGCTAATGAATCACTTAATGACATCTCTAGTGCAAAGAGAATGAAAACAGAGGCAAATCTCTGAGATGGGACAAAGAGTTAGATTTACTGCATCTCTTTGGTGCCATCTACTGATGATCCAGATATTACCAGCCAATATGTCTTTCTTTCTTAGTACCTTACCTGAGCAGGAAGGAGGAAAGTGAGAAAGAGAACAGCTTGAAACAATACATAGAAAATCTGCAAGTATCTCTAATGTGCTTCTTAAAGTTCCTGCTGCTGTTCCTGAGGTAACAGCCAGCCAGGAGCAGTAATCAAGGAGGAATGGTAACAATGGTAGTAGCTCACCTTCCCTTCATCTCTCTGCATTACTGTCCCACTCAGGCTTCTATTGGAGTTTTTCCCTCAAGAATGTTCTCCATTTCAGAAGTTCCTGTGTCTCTGGGATTTCTGGACAGCCAGTTGGAAAAGACCTATGGAAGATTGGTTTGAACATGGTCTCTGCAGTGAGACTATTATATGCACAAAGATGGGAAAATATTGAAATACCCACAATAGAGAAATGGATTATGAAGATGATGGAAAGTGTGGAAATGACAAAATAACTTGTTTGATTGAGACTATGACAAGTACTTTTATTAAAGACTGGAAAACTCTTATGGACTTTTTGCTGAAAATGGAAAAAATAAACTGGTGGTTTATGGATTTGCTGATTAAAAAGAGTTGATTTTGAAAAGAAGGGAACTATGATGTAACTTCAAAAGAAGGAATAGAGATAATAAATTTGTAACTGTTGTGAAGAAGATAGGAAGTTATATGTACAGTATACTGTACTACATTTCATACTTTTCCTTTTTAATCCTACTTTATATCATTTCATGTGTACCATTAATAAAAATTGTATATACAAAAAAGAAGTACCTACCCTTTGTCTCCCCCTTCCTTAATAGGGGTAGCACAGAGGAGGTTTTTTTTTTCTCATTTTCTTGGGAAGCTTTCCGCTTTTAGAAATCTCCCTATCATTTTCCACTGAGGTAACCTCTGTATTTCTCGTCAGTCATGCAGTTGTCTCCATGCTCCACTTAATTAAGTTCCTCTCTCCCTTAGATCAAAACTGCTAACCTTAATCCTACCATAGGGAAGGCACAATTATCATTGCAATGAAGTTCTTAAGACAGTTGTGTGGGGTGGAGATATTTGACAAGAAGCCAGACCTCAAAAAGTGATGGGGAGAGGATGCTTCCTGAAGACAGTTCTGCAGAGCACTTGTAGAATCTTTTGAATCAATTCAGTTGATCCTTAAAGAGATGCTGAGTGGGTTGAAGTTTCTAGAGGAAAAAAGGAAATCTCTCCAGTGGTGGGAGATTGGGAAGCATTCAGTTGCAGGCATAGTTCAGTAATCTTAGGTGGTCAGGAACATCCATATCAGAGTGGAGGTCCGTGATCCAGGTTTTTACAACTGAACTCAGGCAAGCTAATTAGATTGGATGGTAATTTACATAGCAACAAAATCAATTCTATAGAGTAGCATTCATTTTCTCGGTTTTTTTATACAGCTGTGGATGTTGGTCGAAGAATAAGTGGTTCTTAAGTAAACTGAAATAACAAGGAATAAATAATTTGCAGAGGAAATCAATAGGTTTTAAAAGAAAAAGTAATCATTAACTAACTTGCCCTGCCAGTGTTGATGGGGGTGTGGTTTTCTCCCTGTTAATTCCTTGATTTGGATATTGTTTTCTGTTTCATTGTCCCAATTCTTTCAGATGGCGGTTAAATAAAATCCTCTTACTAAAAGAAACAATATGGAGGACTGTAAAAAGAAATTAAAAGGAGTTTTATTTTAAAAAAAATCTTAATAAAGGTACAGCTAGAAGAATGGTTTGGTTCTCAAGCAAAGCTTTCACGAAAGGTTACTTTATGCAACATAATAGTGAACTCCAAAGAAGACATAGGAAAAAACATAAGCTATTTTGGATGAGATAAAAAGAAAAGAAGAACAATTTAAATTTCCAGAGAATATAAGTATTTCTCAACAAATTAACTTCTACAAGGACAATTATCTATGTTAACAGAAATGGAAATAAAAGTGAATGAAAACAAAAACAGAAAAGTTGGGTTTGCAAATAAACCAGAAAGGTGGTTGGCATACAAATTACAAAAAGAAAAAGAAAATAAAATGATCTTGAAATTACAAGAGGGAGACATGGTAATAACAGATAATGTGGCTGTGCAAAAATTGTTTCATCACTAATATTCAAATTTATATAAAGGACAAGAAATTTTCCCGGAGAAAATAAATTAATATTTACATGAACTAGGTTTTCTGAGGATTACAAAGAAATAGAAATAGATAATGGGCTATTGTGGGCTAATGGGCTACAGTGTAACAGTAAGGGAAGTTTGTGAAACTATACAAAAGACTGAAATAGGAAAGGTGCCTGGATAAAATGGGTTATCAGCGCCTTACTATAAATGTTTTGAGGATGACCTTTCCAACCTTTACAAAATACAACAAACTCTATTTTAAAGAGGAGAAAGGGCTGGAAAAAGGATAATATAGCATTAATACCTAAGAAGAAACATGATTTGACTAACACTATCAGCCAATATCATTGCTGAATGAACACTATAAGTTGTTTGCAAAGATTTTGGAGAATCCACTAAAGGGAATACTGTAGAAGCATTCATGGGAAAAACTGATATATTAGCAGATTGTAAGATTAACAAAGAGAAGATAAAGATGTTAATAAAAAACATGAAAATAGAGGACCAAACAGAATTGATGAAATAAATGGATTTTAAGATTGAGAAGAAAGTAATATATTTCGGTATCACCATGAGAATTATAAATTGTATGTTATTTCAAAATAATTATGTTAAGACCTTGAAAGAAGATGAAAAGGACTTGTAAAAGTGGGAGAAACTGTCATTGCTGGAGATAAAGATGAATGTTTTGCCTAGAATTTATTTTTTGCTTCTGACTACCTGTTTTGGCAACTAATATATTATTTAAACAGTGGCAAAAGTATACCTCTAATTTTGTGTGGCAAGGGAAAAGCCACAGGTTATTTATATAAAGTGTTACACAATGTAAAGAAAAGAGAAGGGCTGGGTTTATCTTATTTGAAATTGCATTCAGCAGCTTGTTGTTTGGTTTGGTAGGTGTTGCTGAGAAATAGATAAATAAATTTTAGAGTCAGAAGGACATGACCCAAGATTTGGGTAGCAGAGATAATTGTAGTATGATAAAGTTAACGTTAATGTAGATTTTAAAAATCATTACGTTAGATGTGCCCTATTGAGAATATGGAATGGTTTCTTATTTACAGATTTGATAATTTGGCTTGTTTACAATCAGAAAGATTTGAAGTAGATAAAATAATTTAGGGATTAAAACATTGTAAGATTTTGAAACAGAATTGTGCACAAATGATAAACGTGATAGCTAAAATATATAACTTTTAACATTGAATTCAAAGTACCGTATATACTCGAGTATAAGTCGACCCGAGTATAAGCCGAGGGACCGATTTTCCCACAGAGAACTGGGAAAAATTGGTGACCC
>NW_015386748.1:87930-163308 GCF_001527695.2 Protobothrops mucrosquamatus
CGCTGACTCGAGTATAAGCCGAGGGGGGCATTTTTCAGCCCCAAAAATGGGCTGAAAAACTCGGCTTATACTCGAGTATATACGGTAGATTGAAATTTGAAATAGAACTTTTTAAGAAATGATAACAATTATAATGAACAGTTGGAACAAAGTGAAAATATGTGATTGAAAGGACTATATTCCACTGTGCTATAATCTTAAACTTTTATAAAATGATATATCATTGTTTTATGACACCAAAAAAAATACCTAGTATGTACAAAGGTTCTTCTAGCACTAGCATTGATGATGTTACCTAGTTTGGATAATGAAATGTCTGCAAGAAAACAATCAAGCTCAGAGAGCACCAAAGACCCCTCAAAGGTTTGTTGAAGGAAGGTTTGGTTCAGTCCAAGCCAGGAATAAACAACATGGCGACTGCTTTAGAAAGAAGGTTGTAGTTTATTGAAGAGGAGAGCCAGACAGAAAGATGGCTCTGGAAGAAAAGAGAAAGCACATGTAGGGAGTGGGTTTTTATACCCTCTGGGGCTCTTGAGGTTGTTTCTTGTTCCTGTTTGTGGCTTTGTTTTTCCTGTGTCGTGTATTTTGACCTGTGTCCCTTTGGCATCTGTGGGTTAATCCTATTATGTCCTGTCTTAGAGTTTGGGTGGGGTATGTAGATTTTAGGTGTCTTTGTCTTCTTAATCTTCTAGCTGGGGGCTTCCAACCTTCCTGGATTATTTACATCTGCATTTCTACAGAGCTGGTTTCTGCTTGGGGGAGGGAGACTTGGGGCTATTAAGAAAACTGGGCATGCTTTTCTGCCTCTTTAAGATCCTTTGAGGAAATATATTTTTTGCCCTTTTAATATTTCCTTCTCTGGGGGCTGACTTCCCACAGGTTCTTCAAATTTATTTTGGAAATGTGAAGAACAAGAATGGTTATTTTATTATATTTGGTGATTGTGCAAAAAAAAATAGAAAATGTTAGGCTTAAGTCAGTACAACTGATTCAGAGGATTTTAAATATTAACATTCAACTGAAACAAAAAATATTCTTTTGGAACTGATGGATAAACAGCTAGAAAAATAATCATTGATCATTACTTTTATACCTACAATGTAGGTGAAGATAACAGAACTCATTGAAAATGCCAAATTTATTTTTGATTAAAGAAAAGACAATATTTACATTTGTTTGTTTGTTTAATTTTTTTGTCGCCTTTCTCGCCATGGGGCTACAATAGGTGGCTTACAACAGTAAAAACAAAGAAATGAAAAGAAATGTAAACATAATAGTAGCAAAATAATGAAACAATGAAATAAGCAATGAAAATATAGTAATATTAAAAGATGGACAGAGGGAAGTAGGGAATGCAGAGCGAAGGGAGGTAGTATTTGCTATCAATCTAGTAGCCACCTCCAGCGTGGGACTCCCCAATTGGGTCCCAATTGGCAGAGCCAGGCCTTCAGGCTCTTGTGGAAGGATAGGAGGGTGGGGGCAGATCTTACCTGGGATAGTGGTGTGTGTGGTTAGGATGTTCCATAGAGTGGGAGCCATGCCAGAGAAGGCTTTTCTTCTGGATCCAAACAGTCAGAATTCTTTAACTGATGGGATCCACAGTCGGCCCTCTCTGCCATCAGGACAAGAGTTTACTGAGGACTAGAGACACCTTATGCATTTTTTGTTTAAAAAAAGAAAAAACAGGATTTATGGCTTTGATGATTAGATAGGATGGATTATAGAAAGAAGGCTGGCATGGTGTAACTTTAGAAACGTCAATTTATAACTGTACAAAACTTAAACTACTGTAAAGAAGCAGAACCCACTTTATATCTTTTTTCTTTCTTTTCTATTTTTCTGTTACTCTTTTCTTTTTTGCACTTTTAGCTTTTTCCTTTTTTTCTTTTTTACTCTATTTTAGTTTGTATTGCTCTTGTGCTTAATTTTTTTTTTAGTAAAATTATATATTTTTCAGAAAACTGCAATTATCTCTGACAAAATGTAAGTTGGACAAAAAGAAAAGGGGCCTCAATTGTTGAGAGACAAAAAGAGAGCTCTTGCATAATGTAATTACATTTTGAGCCATGTTATTTAGCATAATTTTGTTGAAATTGTAATATATTTCCTGGAAATGATGTTGCAATACTATTTTTTATATTTTTGTTATTATTCAAGGGATTGTTTTGTATGTTTCTTCCTGGAAAGCAAAATTTGACCTAAAATAGTATAATAGTGCCACCTATTGGGCTTCATGTAAATGTGCAAAAACAAAAAGAAAATGATCTTGTATGTGAAGACAAAAGGAGCAGCAGATATAAACAATTTATCAATACATTTTCTTTGGTTTAATGAGGGGGGAGATAGGAAAATAAGATCCTATCCTGCTTATGCTACCAATGAATAAAAATAAAGTTTCATCAATCCAGGTAAATGGAATAAAGATCACAAGCTTTCCATAGAAATTGCAAATGAAAAAGTAATAAGTAGTGATGAATGGGAAGGCCACTTTGATAGTGCAGAATGTATGTTTATGGTATTTATGACATCTGTGCATATTAATATTTTGTCTAGATTTATCATAGTCTTTCTCTGATAGTGTCTCAAGAAAATCATTGCCAGAAGGGAAAATGGTACTAGATTAAAAGGACACAGCTCCCTTTTATATTGCAGCAACTTTTAATTTGGTTTATTTTACTTCATTTCTATAACTTTTTTGCTTCCAAGAAAGCCCAGAGCAATTTACAAGATAAGAATTAAAAATTCAAAATTAAAATCTTAAGTTAAACCATCATAATAAAAGCCACTGTGTTTAAAAGCAATGCATATAAACATTACAACAAAATATAATGCAGTCTTCTCCTGAAGCAGGCATCCCATAAAGGTGATGGGATAGAACTGGCTGTTCATTCTCTAGGAAAGCTGTAGTTTCACAAAGAAATATGGATACTATTCCAGTGGCAACTTGGTAATCTATAACTAGAACATCCCAGGAAGCCCAGTTGAGTAATGGAAAAGCTGGTTGTCTGAAAGTGCCCTTAATGTCGGGGGGGGGGGGGAAATATCATGGTATGCTCCGGATGGGATTATGATGTAAAACAGTGAGGCAATATCATGCCTATCATAAATTGGCAAGGCTTTATCACGGCCCCCTTTTCATTTATTCTTTCTGTTCTTCTATTCTTTGATCTTCTGATGAAGAAGCAAGTATGTTCATTTAATTTCTTTTAATCTTAAAAAGATATTTAAATTTTACGCTATTACCAAATGACGGGAACATCTTAAAGTGGCAATTATTAACATCAATTTATTTGAAATATCATCACATCTTTCAACAAAAAAAATTAGTGCAGCTGACAAAACAATAATTAAAACCAATATCCAAAGTTGGGAATCACAACTCACAGAGTTCAGCTTTGTCCACTAGAAGGGCATTCCAGGTAAATTTCACATGATTTCTTTTGTTTGTTTGACTTATATTTATTATAATCAAAAGAGTGTCTTCACAATATTACAATAGATCCATAAAAATATAATAAAATATTCATAGTATAACTACAAAAATAAACTAACTCCCAATCAATGGCATCAATTCATGTCCCTCTCTGAAACAACTTGATTTTTGGTAAATTATGAAAAGCCAACCATGTGGGGACCGACTGAATTTCTGGAAGGAGACTGTTCCATGAACAGACATAGCAACAGAAAAACAGTGCTTGTGATCCCCAACCCACCCCCCTCATCACGGGGAAGTTGCCTATAAGTAGATTCTGTTAGGACATATAAGTCAGGCTGTTGAAACCAGCTAGGCAAAGTGGTCCCCCAAGTTTGCTGTCAGAAGAGCTTGCCATCAGAAGTTGTGGATGCTTCATCACTGGAGATTTTTAAGAAAAGACTGGACAGCCACCTGTCTGAAATGGTATAGGGACTCCTGCTTGAGCAGGGGCCTGGACTGGAAGACCTCTAAGGTCCCTTCCAGCTCTATTCTGATTGATTGATTGATTGATTGATTGATTGATTGATTGATTGAAGTATCCCTCTACTAAGCTGCCTAGGGCTTTAAAAGTCAAAAACAGCATTTGAATTGCACTGGTAGGAAGACAGTGCAGGGCCTGGGGTACAAGCATAATGTATTTGTGATGGCACGAAAGAGTCCCATGAAATTAATTTATTAGCTATTCTTTGGGGGAGATTCTAGGAGATATATGCACATACATATAAAAGCAGGCTCTGTTCGCATATTTCAAAGTGCAGGAGAATTTGAACCGGAGTTTGCAACCTTAGGTAACAAGTAGGGAAACTGGGCATTGCACAAGACTTTTGCCTGCATTTATTTATTTGTTGCTATCTATACTGTATTGGTGGAGGACAGGGGACTCATCCAGGTTATCTTTCTTTGTAATGAATGTAATATATGGCCTTTATATATGCTCTCCACTAGTGTTGTGTTAGTAGAAAGTTCTGAGTTCAAATCTAGGCTGGGTCCTAGAACACACAGGGCAAGTTACTTGGAGCAGAGGCAGAGTTTATTTCGACAGCTCAATGTGCAGTACAGCAATCAAAAGGTAGGGTATGAACTTACAGGTTTGAGGTGGTTACCTTTATAGAGAAACCTTTCCTTTGCTCTTCCCAGGGACAGGGCCTGCCCTCTAGGAATTATTGGAAATTGCAATTAGCTGGATAGCTAAAAGGGAGTGCTCAGTAGTTAACCCCTTGCTGAGCTTGTGAGGGAGGAGGATCCAGGCATCTACCATATCAACTGGCTTCCAGCTTAATTAACATTGTGGCTGGAGATGTCAATTACACAGAGGAAGGGATTTTTTAAAAAAAAGGATTTTATTGGTTTTCTATCATTACAATTTATTTGTGCTTAATAAACAATGTGTTGTCTAGGTTAATTTTTGCCTAGTCATAAAAATTAAGTTCTTACTCTCTATCTCGTTTTTCCTGGAAGGGATCTTTTGTTTACCCTGAAAGGAAAGTTTAATGGGCTACCATCTTTGGCCAGTCTCCAGCTCTCTGCGTGTAAAGGTTTCCACATCCTGAGGGGATCTCTTATGGTTTTGACTTGAATTGCAGATATCTGCCAATTTCTGGTGAGAGACACAATTAGTCAGTTCAGCTCAAGTGTCAATATCAGCAGAAAAGCTTAAGGGGTGCTTTGTTTCATAACCTGGGATTTACTGAGGTCAGATATGGCCATGGATATAGTGGATGGTGTTAATCGCAATCTCACAAATTAATTGCCATCTAGGTCCAGCCATCCCCCATTTTATCCTCTAAGAATGCCTGTTGGGACTAATTTGCAGTATGTTAGTTTTCCCCTTTTTCCTTCATTTTCATCTATGAGTGCATTGGTGTCTAGAGGCATCAGGGTACCCAGCATCTCTCTTTTTATATGCAATGTTTCCCTTTGCACATATTATTCTATAAAGCACATTCTTTTTAAACCAGAAGAGTGCACTGCAAAATCAGAGAAATGTGATAACCAAGACACAGTATTATTGTGGTTCATAAATCACTTTGGGGAGTATAAATGTATTCATACCCCGATGCATATGTCTTTCCCATACCTAGTCATTATGTTGACAATTTAGCATGCATAGAAGGAAACTGATCAAATATACTACACCAGCATGATTGTTCCATCCCAATAGACTCTATAACTTTTGGGAAAATTAGGTATTTCACGAGCACTTATTCTTCATTTATCTTGAATCTTCCTTCAAAGTTAAACTGAGATTGCTCCAGGCACTACCTTACGGATGTATGTATATGATTTCCTCAGGGTGACACTCCCATGATGCGAGACCCCACGAGGGAGGATGCACTCCTCAGTCAATTTCTGGATCTCAGCATCCCAACACAGCACTGTGGCAATGACATCATTCTTCTCATCCCGTCCTCCAGTAATGAACAGTTTGTTGTTGCAAGGAGCAATCCCACAACTAGCACATTCATGATTTAACTGAGTCACAAGGCACCATATATCTTTGAGTGGGCTGTAAGAATAGAGTGCTTTCATTGCCCCACCTGGAAAGGGAAGATAGAAAATTATTCTTTTTAACAAGTGACTGGTAATGCATAAAGTGAAATCTCAATTTAACAGACTCCCATTAATCGACTTTGGATGCAGCAGACCAAATTTGTCTCCAGATATACCCCCCAAAATAATAGACAAGACCACTGCATCTGAAGCAGACAATCTACATAAGGCAGTTAATTTTTTTTTATGGTATGTATGATGATTTTCATCATTTATGAAATGATATCATTTTGCAACCTATGTAAACCATTGCAAATGATGTAATTTGTGGTTTAATGGATATTTGGGAGTAATGGAATTCTGTTTCCCCAACTGGCCCATTAAATTCAGGCATGATTGCACTATGCTTCAGAGCAATGTACAGTATTTATGTCAGAGTCAAGTTTCTTCTCCCCACACACAATATTGTGTCAGAGTCAAGTTTCTTCTCCCCACACACAATGTTGTGAAAAAATGGACAACCAAAAATTACTCTACTATGAGATTTAGGCTGAAGATGCCATAATCTAAAGTAAGCCAAGAAGACAAAAGCCAGGAATCTTGTCTCAAAGATCCTTCCCAGGGAGGTAGAAAAGACAGAACAAATCAGTGGTGGGATTCAAATATGTGAACAGCCAGTTCTCTGTGTAGATGCCGCTTCCGGAAGTCCGTTCTGGGCCTGAGCAACAAAAAAATAGCTACCGGTTCTGCTGAAATGGTACGAACCGGCTGAATCCCACCACTGGAACAAATCATTATGAAATCAAAGAAGAAATGTTATCTGAAGCAAAGACTTGTAAATCAACAAGCAAATGTAGCTGCTGGGACTTGTGAATTAACAAAGCAAGGATCTGGGGGGGATAAAAAAAAGTGCTGAAGCCGTCCAACTGTTTGAGTCCTCCTGAATGCAGACATGGGCCTAAGTCCCTCTAACTAATGCCTGGCAGCTTAGGCGTGTGTGTGTGTGTGTGTGTGTGTGTGTGTGTGTGTGAGAGAGAGAGAGAGAGAGAGAGAGAGAGAGAGAGAGAGAGAGAGAGAGAGAGAGAGAGAGAGCGAGAGCGCAAATGTACATAATAATCAATACAGTTTTACTGCTGTTTTAAATTCATTGGGCCTCCATGTATTCCTAAGAAGCTGAAATGCTTCAGTGTTACATTGAAACTGATTTGTGTTTTTGTTCCTAAGTATTTCCTGGCTGTTGATGACCAGGGATGTGTGTCTTGTCTTCTCTAGACACTCTGATCTGGAAAATCCAGGCAGAAAACAAAAGGGACTTACCCCAAAGGTGCTTTTCCACAAGGCAACTGGACTTTCTTTTTTTTTGGGAAGACATTTTGTTCTCATCCAAGAAGCTTCTTCAGCTCTGACTGGATGGTGGGGAATGGAAGGATTTATACTCCTTGGATAAATCCTTTCATTCTCCATCATCCAGTCAGAGCTAAAAAGCTTCTTGGATGAGAAGTGAAATGTCTTCAAAGAAAAAAAACAAGAAAGTCCAGTTGCCTCGTGGAAAAGCATCTTTGGGATAACTGTGATCTGGATGATTGAGAATCTCCATAGACAAAAGGGACTTACCAGATCAATGTGTCTCAACAGTCAGTAAGTAAGTGACCATAAGCACACAGGTAACACTACACCATTTATGATTACAATGCATACTGATTCCAGAATGTCTATTGCTTAACTTCCTACCTACCTCCTGGTATAAGATAGAATACAAAAACTCCTTGTTATCTTTTGTACAAGTTATTTAACCACTGAAAATTGTTTTGATTTGATCTATTCAAATCAAAATGATATCTGAAAGTATATTAAATACACAACAACTTTTTTGGCACATCCTACTAGATTGTACATCAATTATGCCCTTGTCTGTGACTTAGTGAAAATGTGTATGAAATTATTGTCAAAGAATCTTGGTTTGTATATATGAAGTGAGAGGAGATACATATATGTCAGACTCACTGAAAAGAAAGCAAAATATTCTCTTACATTCAAAAGTTCATCTAAAAGCATTGGCATTTATGTATGTATGTATGCACACCAATACACACACACACACACACACACACACACACACTTATGCTGGACATTCACTGTATACATATATAAGCAAGCATCATACTATTACATTACTTTTAAATGATTTCAGTAATACCAATATATTCATTCTATTCTAATTAATAGTGTATCATTAGTAGTAACTTTACTATTGTATGTTAGCTAACACTAAAATGCACTCTATGTCTCTAGAAGTATCCACATGATCTAATTAAAATAGAGTATCACAAGTCATATTTCTACATCCTTATGTGGTATTTGTGCAGTAAATGAAAATAAGTATAATTATAAAAAGAGTTCTGAGTTAATGAAAACATGCAAAATTATTTAAACATGTTCAAGCAGATATTAAACCTACCCACAACATAGATGTGGTCATGAAAAGTTGTAGCATTGATACACTTTGCTTCAACAGGCATAGGTGTTTTTAAGCACCAGTTGTTTGTTGTTGGATCATAACATTGTATGTTGTCAGTAGCCAACTTTCCATTGGGTCCTCCTCCAATCACATAGAGTTTCTTTTTGTAACTGGCTGCTCCAAATGAGCTCACGCTGATCATGAGAGGAGTTGCCTTTATTAAAATCAAACAAATAAAGTAATTTAGGAATGTGTTAAAATTAATTTTGATTTTATGTGTCTTATTATATTAGGGAAATAGATTATACAATTAAGTTGAAGTCCAAAGTTAAAAGATACTAGTTGATTAGGAAGAAAAATATTACAATAATAGAAAAAGAATGAAAAGTGGCTTCAAAATCTTCGTGAGTCAGAAAAAATAATGCAAAACTTGCTGCAGTGTTTATGGGATAAGGAGTCAAAAGTTAACAACACAGTTATGTTTGAAAGAAAGAAGGAAGAAGCATAGATATGAATCTGTGGAATAAGAGATTCAAGTCTGTACTTGCCAATGGAATGACTTTGGGTGCTTTGGGCTAATCATCATTCCGGAACCCATTTTTTTTCAACAGGAGTAAAATAAAGTACATTACCAATAGTGTACCAACATTATTATAATAGCTAGAATAACAAGAATTGTTATTTTTCAACAGAGTTGGACTAATTCTGCAGAAGTTAATTATATTGCAAAGCACAATAGGTAAATAAACATGCATGTGCATAGGAGGAATCTAACATAGAAGTCTAGAAAATATTTCTTATATAGAATGGAAATGCTACTTTGAAAAAAAAGAATAGAAAGTTTTTGCTTATAAATGGAAAATGAGTTTCTTAGGAAATATATAGCTAAACGTATACATCTTTCTGTTTTAATTTAGACCCATAAAAATTGACAAATGAAGTAAAATACACACACTGCTATTTTTGCATTCTCAGTTTCATGAATTCATACTAATGTAAAAGTGGGAAACAGGAATTGAGAGTAATGGTACAACATTACAGCACTGTCTTTGAGCACTGCTTTGCTCCGACTTGTACACCCTCTATGTAGGCTGCATCTAAAAACAGCCTGGGATTTCTGATCTGCTTTGAAGATTTTCACCTGCAAGAGCTGTTACATGGGGCGTGAAAAACAGATGTGCTAAGTTCTGCATGTCTCTCTTGTATAAACTACATTCATACTGCACAGCTGATAATGAAGCACAGAATAAAGTTATTTTAATACTCAGTGCATCTGCTGGCTAGTTCTACACTGTATTATAAATGCAGACTTTAAAAAACATTTCTGGTGTGTGTGAAAACACTATCTGCCTGTTCACTTACATTAAATAGCAACATTGTGTTATTTTGGTCCTGTTTTCTGTTTCACTAATATTGAAAGTACAGCTATACTCTACCTCAGACCAACAGTTGTGAAAGGAATCATAAATCTCCACACTGTTAAGTCTTTGTACACCATCAAAACCACCAAGCACATACACTTTGCCACCCAAAACAGCCATTTTGTGCCTCCATCTTCCAACATTCAAATATTCAATTTGGATCCATTTGTTGATGGACGAATTATACCTCCAGACTTCATGCTGTGTTTCTTTTCCTCCTGCAGAAAATAAAAATCAAATTCCACTTTTTTCAAAGATCCAGAACATATTCTCAACAACGGTTTTTGTTCATATGCTCTCATTAGGCTCTTGTCTATTTATGCTGTTGTCTATTTTTTTTGTTTACTAAGATTTTAGTCCTTATTGCTTAAGAGATAAACAGAACTAATCTCAAAAAGCTCTGACACATTTTTTATTCACAGAATTTAAATACATCATTATGTTTATAACTGGAATGCATCAATAATGACATACTTGAAAAACCGAAGACTTCTTTATCTATTTAGTTTAATAATAATAATAACAACAACAACAACTTTATTGTCACTTTGAATGTACACCAATTGGCATACATAAAAATGAAATTTCATTGCATACAGCTCTAAAGGGCTCCAATATACACTCCTTGTTCGTGGCCAGCTCAAGTTTCAGAATGGCCATTTTAATCTCTAGGGAGAGAATGATGGCAATCAGGACAGATGGAAATGGAGCTCCAGGTGGATTAGCCCTCAAATTAGCTTGTATTCCTGCAGGACAACCTCACCTCCTTTCCTTTTTCTGATCCTGTCTCTTCCACCTTTTCCTTAAAGAGACTTCATTCCTTTTCACCCCTGGAGCATTCTGTCTCTGCCTCCAACTGCTCCAAAAGCCTCTCTCACTTCCTCTGGGCCTGCCAACAGCCTCATCCAGTTCCTACGCTCCATAACCCCAGGACCACTCCTCCTCTGCCTCCTTTGGAAACAGCTCTGATTTGCAATAGAATCCGTCGCTGTGCCAGCAGTCAGATCTTGCTGCCGGCAGAACAATTTCAAACAGTGCAAACAACTTTTAACGGTCCCACCAACCGTTCCGAAACAACTAGAAACTCGCCATACCAGCAAGGATTGTTGATCGTATGTTAGCTTAGTCCCACTACGTTGCTCAAACATATTAAAACCTTCCCGATCATGTGGCCTATATCCCTTATATCCCTCCAAAAACTTTTCACCTTCAAGAGCCAATGCAGTCGCAGCCGATCCAGGTGCCGCCATCTTAGATAAAATACCAAAAAGTATTTTCCATTGTTAAGAGTGTAACTAAAAGGTCCTATAAAAGTTTGTCAGTTTGTCATATTCTTTACATGCCTGCACTTAGAAATAGACACACTTTGTGACCCTACATAAATATTCTTCCAGCATCTTAAAGGTGCAGAAGTGGCATAGAAGTGACATCACCAGTGAGGACACAATATTGGTTCTTATTTTTTGATCTGGGAGACGATCTGGGAGGTTTAAGAAGCTAAATAGATGCATCTATTTTGCACTCAAACTTCACAAAAAATGGGACTACGAAATCATAAGAACCCACAGGTTCTCCATCCATGGCTATACCCTCAACAATCTACCCTGCATAAGAAGCAAAAGATTTGTTTCATGCTATTTATATTTGCACTTATAAGTTTATCTATTCATGCTATATAATGTTTTGGATCTCATTTCCAAAACATACATAGGACTAATGGGAATCCAGATGGGGCTACTGTGTACTTCAAAATAAAAGTAGCCAGATAAAACATTTGCACTCTTGCCTGTGCTAAACACATTTTGGAGATCAAATTCAAAGCTCTGCACAGCCCTGCTATCTTAATTTCTTTCTTTCTTAGGCATAAACATAATAAAGGCAGGGAAGGCAACAGCTATACCCCATAGACACAGGACATCCAATAAGACTCCTTTTTGCTAAGCACTCTTCAACTCACATTTTTATAAACCTGAATAAATGTGGGGTCTGAATAGGAGCTGTAGCAAAGGGGGGGACGGAGGGAGGGAGGGAGGGAGGGAGGGAGGGAGGGAGGAAGGAAGGAAGGAAGGAAGGAAGGAAGGAAGGAAGGAAGGAAGGAAGGAAGGAAGGAGATAGAGAGTGATGCCACCAAAGCTGCTGCAAGATCTCTTCCCCAACTGCTTCAAATCATCCTTGCTTCAGCAGCAGGGCCGCTGCAAGCAAATATGTAAGTTACAGTATATATTACACAAAAGTGCCAAGACACAGGGGTACCAAATGATGAGAATGGTGACAGCCCAATGCCCATTACTGGACACCAGATGGTGGGAAGAAACCCATCAAGTTACAACTTCAACTGTGAATGTAAGGAGAATGAAGCACCAGCAAACTGCAGCTGCCATGTGGCATGACTTGACACACTGGAAGCAAAAATATTTACATAAAGGCACCTTATAGGTCAGCAACACTCATGATAAACAGCATAGTTTCTTCTGGAAGTAAAGCCTTTGGAATCTCTGATGGCTTCCCCAGAGATGCTACCCTTAGGAAGTGGATCAGAGTTCAGCTTGCATCCGTTTGTTTGCTTTACTTGCTAATTCACCATTTAGCTTCTTTTTTTAAAAAAAAAAAAAGGCAGGAGAAGGGGAGAGAGAACAAATTATTTTATTCCTTACCTGATATGTAGATTTCATTTCCTAGTGTAACACAAGAAAATTCCACCCATTTTTTATTCTCACTTTCTAATTCTTGTTCTGTGTTTGGCAGTTTTGCCACTTCCAAACGACTGCGTCTCAAAGGATCGAGGCAAGTTACTTCTGATACAAATTTTTCATCCTTTGTGCAACCACCTATGATCATAAAAACCTCAGACTGGAATTCATGCATTCTTGGCTTTGTTCTTCCTGAAATCATCTAAATAAAAACAAAATTAACCAGTATTATCATTATTATTATAAAAATAATAGCAACCAACAACCACCTTCCCCCCTATAAATGTGTATTTAGGTCATAGATACACGTTTGTAGGGACTAGAAGTGACATATGATTCTGAGGTCAATAACTTACTTACAATTTCCCATTTAAGATGTATAATAAATATAATTTGGAAGCAATTTTTGAAGATGCTCTGAGCCCTTAAACCGGCATCATTATTCTAGGCTTTAAACACATCATACCCCAAAAGGGTGATAAGGAATTCATTCATAAGTATAATTAATAACAGATTTTTCAGGTAGAAATATAAATAATAACAAAAAATCCTATGACAATTTAATAACAGATTGTCAGCAATTGCATAATTTTAGGGGGAAATATAAAATTGCGGGGCCACAAAAGTTCACACAAAAATATTTCTGTATGCCAGGAGCTATGTGAGCTTTTGAATATATGAATATATCTCTGATTTAGAGCAAAAAAGGGTTGTTGAAAGCCATGAAGCCATTATCCATGGAATTGATCAAAGTTGCATTTAGCAATCAACTTTCTTACCACAGATAAATCTTTGTATTGTAGTTCCTTTAATATTATTACGTTTTTACTCACCTCGTTTCCTGATAGATGGTACAGTCTGGCTTCCTGAAGCAGAGGAAAGACATCAGGACATTGTCTGATGAGTGGATCTGCTTCAACAGTGTCTACAAAATACCAAGGATCCAGAAGAGGTAAACGCACACTCTCAAGGATATATGGGAGGAGTGGGAGCCTGTCCGCTGTTTTGTAACGCACCCACTTCATAACTATCTGAAATACTTGAGCTTCTTCAGTGACACAGAGGTCATCACTTTTTAGCATGCTATGTAGAATCTCCGCAGGCAACTCACAGGCCTCATCATAATTCACCACTTGTGTAAAATTCTGGACAATATAATTCTCGACTTGCTGCTTCAATGTATCAAGGGAATGAGCATCAGCCAGCCTGAGAATCCCAACACAGTTTTCTGGGTGTAAAGCTTCTTTAAGGAAACTGGAACAAGCTTCTACCATGCGCAAAAACTGAAAGCATAGGAGAAAGATATCATATAGACCCATTTTCTTGTCTTGTTTTACTGCTCTTGAAAAACCCTAAGAACACGAGGAACAATGTTGGTTGGTGTGCCCAAATTCTTATCTTACAATTTCTGCCCATTGTTTCTTGTTACATATAGTAGTTCAAATTTGTGCATGTTTCAGTTGATGATAATGTTACTTATGTGGTAGCAATTCATGACTGAAACATTTTCTTCTCACAGTTGACCTTTACAATATTTTGATACAGTTCAAGGAGAACAGGATAATCAGCAGCCAGGCAAATTTTCACAACCACCTGGAACCACTGAAGCAAAGTCCTAAATCTAAGAATGTAAGAAAAATGCTGATGGATCAGGCCAAAATATTATTCTTTGTAAAGCAATAGCCAACCAGATTTATCCTAGGACTTCACAAGTTCTAATGAACAAGCATTAGAGGACAAGGGTCTTCTCAACAATTATTCCCTAAATCAACTGATAGGATGCCTTTGATTCTGGGTGTACTATACATTACCTCAAAAACTGTTAAACTTGCATATCACTCTGCTAAATAGCAAGCTAATGTTTTGCATTTAATGGCAATTGCTACTTTTCAACAAACATTTAATCTTTTATATTAAGATTATGATGAATGCTTATGCAAATTAATCTCAGTAAAATACCACAACAGACAAAGATTTCCCAGAAATGACTGTGCTGAAAGTAAATTAAGATCTACTGACTGTCCTCTGAATTAGAAGAAGTAGATCAGCAAGGGTTTTGACTCCCAATTGTTTAATAAGGGCAACAATTATGTTGCTATAAAATATACTCTCTCCATTGTACTCCTGAAATTAAGAAAATGGGAGTAATTTATTTTAGTTATTTTCCAAATAAATATTCTGCTGATAACCCTTAGTAATATTACTGAAATGCATATATAAGGGGTTAGAAAAAATAATAATCCCACTTACCTGATATTGTTAGTGCAATGGTTAATAATAACATTGCTGGGGATGTATGCTTTTATTAATTATCATTAAAATAATCGATCCAAAAGTAATATTAGTACTCGGATTAATTTGTTTACATTATACTGAGTTCATGGTTTAATACAACTATTTGATACATTGTTGAAGCTATCAAATTATACAATAAGAATTTTTTTTACCCTGTCTGGACCATGCTGGCAAATACTTTCTAAATATCCATCCAGTTACTTTAAAAGATATCAGCATTGGAATCAGTCTGACCATAAGGCTGAGTTATACAACCATGTCAGGTGTAAATGTCGGAAGATAGTACTGGTGGCTTGCTGGCCATTTCTCAAAACCTTCTGCCAAATGTCCTCCATTGAGGTACCAAGTTGTATGTATGTATCATACACTCTTTGGTTACCTTCAGATTTAAGGAATGATTCTATTTTCTTCCTAGTATTACAGTAAGATTCAACCATCCGTGTAGTAAGCTTGTATGCACAGGATGAGTCTAGTGCTGGTTCAAATAGTTTTGAAGTGTTTGACCTAAAGATGATGCTTCTCCAGATTTTATGCAAGCACAACTGGTGAGAGGACAGTTACCTCCAGTGGTCCCTTAAGGGCAGAGCTGTTCTAATTTTCCATATCCCCCTCTTTCTCAGATTCTGTTTCATGAAGCAATTGCTCAATTCTGCTTAATAATAAAAGTGTCATCTTGTCTTATGCTTTAGGCATCAAAACATGTTAAACAAGTCCTCGTAATACATCAGTTTCTTTCTAACAGCTGATGAAACCTCAAAAAAAATTGGTTGCTGTACATAAATTAGTTACAGTTAAAGCACAGCATGGTTTTAAAAAGTAATTAAAAGTAAAAGAGAGAAGTGAAAAACCAGAAACAGTTTAATAGGGTATGTAGATTTTTAAAATTATTCACAGGAGAATCTTATGTTCTGAACCATGTCCTGTTGACACATTTAGTTGCTTACAAAAACTGAAAATTAACAGACCTAGTGTATAAACCACTTGTTTCCTGTTTTTTGAGATACATGTATGGAAATATTTAGCTTAGTATTTTCAATGAAGCTTATTTAATCAGTAGTCCATCTGATGTTGCATAATTGATCACATTAGATGCCTTTCCCAGACAAATAATAATGATTTTAGCCAGATTATTACTTAATGAGACAAGAATTATAGATAGTATTCTGTTCAATTCTGCAAGAAAAACTACTAATACACTTTCTCCCATAGTGAGGTAGGAAGTTTAAAAAAAATCTGAAATAGACCCACTAACGGAGGCTTGGCATCTGAAAACAAGTAAAAATGTAAATGCCTTTCCCAAAGTAGCTCTCCAAAACAGAAAAATCAGCCCATGTTGTGTTATGACCTCATTTACAATTCCCATAAAAATGTTATACTATATGTGTCCCCTGGTTACCTGAAGGGTGCCCTCATATGTACCATGATACAAAGTGTCTATCACTGCTCCCATCTTAATTTTGCTAGCTTTGTATGTTGAAGGCCAAAACAGAGTTTATTCATTTTTTACTCTTGAATTTATATCTTCCTTCCCAGATAGTAGTATATTACTTTTTCCACTAATTTTCCTCAAAACAAGCCTGTGAGATTGTAATCAGAGAATATGACTGACCCAAAATCACTCATGAGTTTCCCTGGCTGAGAATGGACTTCCTGTCAGGGCATCTCCAAAAATTAATGCTGGGGAGGGGTCTAATGCTTGCCCCCCCCCAAGTCATTGATATATGATCTCACAGGGTTCTATTCTGTCTTCTATGCTTTATAACATTTACATCTACCACTTATAATCTATTTCCAGAGGAGTATGTTTTCAGTATGCTGATAACATTCAGCTGTACTATTCAGTACTGTGCTGACTCCCTGAAATAATCAGTGACCTTGAACACGCCTAAGCTTAATAGGTTGGATGAGAGAGAAGAATTGAAATTTGTCCCAGACAAAGCAGAGGTGCTATTGGGAAAGAAAAAGCTGGAAACTGGAATTTAGATACTGTTGGTTCTGGATGTGATTATGCAAACAGACTATGTTACCTGTGATCTTGTTATCTGCTGTTATCTCATGTAGTCACAGTTAATAAATATAGGGATAATTTGTTTATACAGTATATCTATAAACAGTTTCATTTGTTTTGGAACAAAGTTCAGTCCTATCCCCCCATTTTTCATATGCACAATTCACATCCAGATTCCACCCTAATATTTCTAGCAATCTTAGAAATTTATAGCATTCTGGCCTTATATGTTATTCTGCCCCTGCATGTTGTTTCTTCCACAGTGAAAAGAAGCTAGAAAATATACAGTGCAAAAGTGGTAAATCTGAGATGGGAGATACTATAGCCTTATTTCTGATTTTTTTTTTTTTTACTATTTTGGTGATTTGGAGGTAGGATTGGGGGGTTATTTTCAAGAGTTGTGGAAATACCCCCCCCCAATTCATAGACTCACAGGCTCATTATCCACAATTTTTTTTATCCATACTTATACATTGGAACATAATATGCAAATAAAGAGGTTCATCTCTCTCCATCCTCCTGAAGGAACAGTTTCATAATTTAGAAATATTTTTTGATCTACCACTATCACTCGATTTGCAGACATGGTGAGAATGTGTCCACCCATTTATGGCTAATGAGTCTATTGTGACCCTTCCTCAGTAATCCAGACTTAGCAACATTTATTTATACTTTGGTTGCAACTTGTAACATCATTTCAATGTGCTTGAAAAGCTTCCAGAAACTGCAATGCCACATACACAATTCAATAGTTAAGCTGATGACCCATGCAAGGTATAGAAATCACACAATTGGTACTGATCTTTAAAGCCCCAAAGGACTTAGGACAGAAATGTCTCTCTCACTATGGATATGCCCAGTTACTCAAATCAACAGAGGGCCCCTTTGAAGATTCCTGCATGATCCAAGGCTGCAAACTGAACTTCTCAGAGAGATTCCACAGCTTGAGAGCTACACAAGAAAAGGCAATTCCTTTCCCCATCCCCAGGAGATGTCCTTGGTGTTTACTCTCTGATATGGCGAGAGATTGTGATGTTAAGGTGTTGGACTAAGAGTTAAAAGTTTCAGGTTTAAGTCCAGCATCAGACACAAAAGTTCACTGGGTGATCTGGGATAAATTGTTTTGCTTTAGCTTAATTTATGGCCACAGGATGATACTGGAAAGCTGTACAGGACACCTTCAAGGATTTTTTTCCAGAGAATCTCACCATTATATCCCAAAATTGGAATTGGTTGTTAGACATGCAAAAAAAAGAGTTTAAAAATACAATCTTATACATAGTTACTAGACAGTAAATCCAACTAAACTCAATGAATTTATAAATATATTTGCTTTACTTGTGAAAACAGCCTGAGTATCCTATTAATTAATCATAAGTTTAGGGTAGTTGGTGATCCCAACTTTTGTGACTTGGCAGTCCAGCAGGGGGAAGAGGGAAATCAGACCGCATGAGCAATGGGCTGACATGCATGCATGCACAGCTCAACTTGTGCAAGCGGTGGGCCGGCACACACACATATGCATGTGTAACTCAATTTGCACAAGTTAAGCTGTGTGCATGTGTGCATGCACACTAGCCTGCCACTCATGCAAGTTGAGCTGCATGTGCATGCATGCATGCCAGACTACCCTTCGCACGGTCCGGTTCCAAATAGGCCACAGTCCAGTAGTAAGCCACGGCCTGGGGGATGGGGACTCTTGACTTATAGGGAGACGCTAAGAAGAACTGCTGCCTAGCAGTTGTGATCATTTTGCTATCTAATTTGCTCTGATCTGCCAGAAAAGTGACTCTTCCTAGGCATAATTTGACTGCTATCTAGGATGCTTTTTGGTCTATGGCCCAGAGTTTAGGATGTGTTTTAGTATGACCTTGTGTGATGGAATGTAGACCAAATTTCCAAGATGAGGAAGTGCAATCCAGAGGTATAACAGATAGCAAAGTTTAGATAGTTTGATTGGGTGGAAGAGGATCAAGTTAGCTTCTAAATAGAAATTCTAAGAGTATATCTTTATTGATGCAAGTAGTTTACTTTAGCTTGGCAAGATTCTGTCTATAGGTGAGCAACAATAAAGGAAATGGCTTATAAGTAGCTCTACAGGCTTTCTTGGTTTTGGAATCTGACAGCTTGTCACTTATGGGCTTGATGCATGCTCTTCCTGGTTCCTATCTACAGTCATGATAAGTTTGATAGTTTGGATGAGGGGGGTAACCAATACCTTGTTTCAAGAGATGCTGGCAATCCTGAAAATTGTTGTTATAAACCCTGTCTTTAGAGACCCCTCCTCCCAATCCAGGGGGGTTTGATACTTAAGCAGATGTTAGAGACTCAGCTGTAGTGTACTATACAGAAAGTGGATTACCAGTTCAAGGCCTGTGCCTTGGTCATTTTAGTGGGTAACATATGAACTGGATGGAAGTCATGCATTCCTCTTGATCCTATTAGGCCTTTTGGCAGCTTTTGATACCATCAACCACAGTATCTTAGAATGGCGAAGAGGTTGGAATTGGGGACATTATCTTTCAGTGGTTCTGTTTCTATCTCAGTGAGTAGTTCGTCAATAAAAGAGGTGAGGTACATTCAGTGGCCACTTTCTTGTGGGGTGCCATGAGTCCTAGATTACATTATCAGTTATAAGTTATTGTATCTTGTTATTACTGTTTCAGTTTTTATTATATGACTGTGTATTATGTCAATATATAATTTTTTAACTTTACAATGGACATTTGATTCATGCTATATCATCAAGAAATCATGAGTCCAAAGATTAAGTGGCTCACACATTAAATAATTAATTAAATAAATAAATAAATGCAATATTTAAAATGTATAGAACAACCAATTAAATCAGTAGTTTCATTGCAACATTTAGAATACTTAAAACAGAACAAAAATGTTATTTTGTTGAACAGCATAATTTGCAGTATTTGCAAAAAGGTAAAATAGGTAATGTGGTCCTCATTTAATGACTGTCTCATTTAGTGACCATTTGCAGTTATAATGGTGATGAAAGAAGTAAATTACAACCAGTCCTTGCATTTATGACCTTCCCTGGTCTGAAAAGCAAAGGAAAGCTGAAGTAAGATCATAAGCACAGTCACAGTTTCATTCAACAACTGCTTCCCACATTGTTAATCCCTGTTGTACTCAATAAACAAGGACTACCTCTATAGCAATATTTTAAAGAATATATAGTAAGCAGCCATTAATTGGCTACAGTTTAAATGTAGCAGTTAAATAAAATTAACTCATAGCTTAGTCTTATTATGTGCTTTGGCCCTACCATTTTCCATTAATTGCACACATTCACTAACCTGAAAAAGGCTGGCAGCTTCAAGGACTTTCTGCACATTTTCCTTGGTAATCAGCACTTTACTGGTATATGTATAGTCCAAAAGAATCTGCATTGTTTCTGCATCGACTCCCTTAATAACTATTTTTTCTTCATACTTTTCTTTTAAGTCATTGCAAAACATTGCCCTAAAGGGGGAAAAAATAGACAATTCAGTAAATCTAGAAAATCCAGTCAGTCTACAAAATGTTCTGGAAATAAGTATGCAACGCCACTTAAATTATTTCACTTATTATACCAGAGCAAGACATCAGTATTACAACGGAACATTGGGAAATTTAATTTCAGTGTGATCAAACGAATATTCCAATATTATGCCAAAGCAATGGTTCATTAATATCTCAGAGCAAAGAGATTGTGCTTTTATTTTGATTGAACAAAAAATTAATAATTATACCAATACAGATGATTTTATTTTGATTTTGATAATATTTTTCCCAAAGGCTTGGGCACTACAACAGCAGAGTAAGGAGGTTTTTCATCTTGGTTTGACAAAATAATTATATTTATAAACAATATATTAATAACAGAATAAGAAGGGATCTTGGAGGTCTTTTCGTCAAACTCCCTGCTCCAACAAGAAACCCTATACCATTTCAAACAAATGATTGTCCAATCTCTTCTTTAAAGGGTAGGAACAAATGTATGAAACAGATTTATTTTTTGGCCCCTACACTATTTAATACCATACTTCTGTCAATAATCAGGAAACTACATTACTTCAGGTTGGTGCCCAATGCCCATTATTAATCAAAATAAAATTTGTGTTTTGTTATACAGTATGTAGATAATTCTGTTCTTTCACATTCTACATTGGTTCTGAAATGTCTACTTGAGGCATTAGTTAAATTTTGCCAGAAAAATCAATTCAAATTAACCATGATAAAATTAAGGCTTTGGGTTTTGATTAAAAAAAAAGTACAGATGGAAAATTCAAGATCATGAGATGACAGAAGTGAAGCATTTTAATTATTTGGGCATTTTATTTAATTATGCTCTATCCTGGTAACTTCACTGAAAGGTATTACTTCAAAATAGCAAAACAAAATGCAAATGCAGATTTGTCTAGTGGTTAAGGCACTAGGCTAAAAGCAAGGAGACTGTGAGTTCTAGTTTCACTGTAGGAATGAAAGCAGGCTGGGTGATTTTGGGCCAGTCACTCTCTTTCAATTCACAAGTTTAGGCTCACCTATTGCAACCAATAGATGATCTGAAGGGAACCGAACTTGCAGGAAAACACTAGGAAGAAAAAAAAAATTCTGAAAACAAAATCTACTCTGATGGCCTTACTTCAATGTTTTATTCAAAAAACGGGGCATTTGTTCCTGCAACAATGCAAAAAAATGTACCTCAATTTTATGTGGAACTCCAATTTGAAGTACATTGACCAATAATAACATATTGCCCAACTGCAAGTAAAACTTTTAAGACCTCCTTTAAGTGTTCCAAGTAGAATTCCAGGGATTCTGTTATTGTTCTCTGGAAATTGGGCACTGTCAATTGAAACAAAGGCTTTGCTAAGCCTACAGTATTAAGTTTTGGTTACAAACATATTTTTAGAAACAAGGAAGGATTGCTTCATGAAATCCCAAATGATTAGATAGTGGTTTAAACAAGTGATCTACAAGATTAGTCAGATTGGCACTGATCCTGATGATTTATTTTCCAGCATATAATTATATTAAACAAAAATTATGGAATAATTAATTACATAAATTAATGGCTAAACAAAAGTTCCATGTTCACCTGTAACTTTTTGAATTAATTACAGATATGGATTCAGCTCCCTATATATTTTAATAATTTATATTTAAGTAAATACAGATTTGTCTTTTCAAGAACCAAATTATATGCTACACGATAGATTTCAAAAAATCTCCACTCTCAAAGATTTTGCCTCTATAATGGATTGATTTTGAAACAGGGGAACCTATTTTATTGTACTATGAATTTCATGAGAACCTTTTCCAGGATGTTATCTGGCCTATTTATAAGATCAAGCAGTCCTGGATAAGTCTTTCCCCAGATCTGTGTTTTACAGTTTACAGATCTTTGTATAGTCTAACACTGCATTTTATTGCCACTTTATTGAACATGACCCAAGACTTTCTCATATTTATTTTGTCAAAAATATTACATTTTTAATCACAAATGAAGCTTTTCTCTAAACAGAACAAGGAATTGGAGTACATAGATGATGTCCAAAGCATTTTAAATTTTGATGATTCTATAACACCAGAGCTATTTTTTCTAGATAAAAAGAAAACAAAGGAAAAAGAATCCAGCAAGTTTTTTGAGAGGAATTTCATTGAATGTACTTAGAAACTCCTACATTATTAACAAAGAATAATTATTTTAGCATCTAATATAAAGTCACTCAATTTATTCCTGATAGTGATTATAATTTAGGGATTTCAGCCTGCATATTTATTAGGCTAGGCTTTAAACTTATAAAATTGTATAAGTAATGCTGATAATAATTTTATATTATGCCTAAAATAAACAAACAAAAACTCCACAGATAATTTCATCACCAGGAAAGAGATAATAATGACAATATATGTATATATCTAATTTGGGAAAGCCTGAAAGGCTTTTCTCTCTGTTTGTTAGATCTAATACTGAGCCAATTTGATGTTGTGGTTAAAGGGATCAATCAGAGCAGAAATCAGGAGACCATGAGTTCTAGTCCCATTTTAGGCACAGTCAACAGGGTAACTTGGATCAATCACTTTCTTTCAGCCCTAGGAAGGAGGCAATGGCAAACTACTTCTGAAAAATCTTGCCAATTAAATTGCAGAAACTAGTCCAGGCAGTTACCAGGAGTCACCAGGAATTTGATTCAAAAGCACACACACAAAAAGATCTGGGTTGCAAAAATACAATACAACACTCACTATAAATGCGTTCTAGCACCATCCCAAATACAAAATTTTGGGAAACATACAGAATACAAGTAGATTTAAATCAAGGATTCAGAAATGTAGTTTTATCATCCTAGTTGCTAAGTTGATAGGAGTTTGTAAAATCCAATGAAGAGGTCTTATTTTAAATATCTACCTTACCTAAAATAATTGCTTGCTGCTGCAAGGACCACACGGTGGCATGAAAAATGCATGCTGCCAACACACAGGGTAACGTCTGTCAGAGAGTTTTCCAGACGGAGATTCTCCAAGCCATTCTGTAGGACCATGGATAAGCCTGTGTCATTAAACTTAACCCTTTCATTCAGAGAAACTTCCACAAATTCTCCCATGTTCCTGGTACATTCATTTTCCAAAGGCAATACAGTTTGATCCTCCAAGTCCTTCTTTACCAAGTCCCCCATGTTTGATCACTAGCACCACTAGCATCACTAGCATTGATACTTCAATTAAAGATAGCCTCTCAGCCTTAGACAAGTCATGCTGCAGATGTAAGACGGATTTCCTGTGAGTGCCTCCCCACTTATCTACAGCTGTCACACTCACATAACAGGAAGCCTTGCACTTTCTCATCCTGTTAACACAAACAAAGTCAGTTGTTTTCTAAATCTTATATATTTCAAGTAGTTTTCATATACCTAAAGACGACTTTCATATGCCTTTGAATATGAGAAGACTACAATTTATAACAAATAGTATTAAAACTGTTTTCACTTTTTTTGCAGGTGATTGAAATTCATTGTCCAGATATACTGTATTAAACTTTTTAAACATTAAAATTGACCATATGGATAAGGAAATGTACAGTGAAAATAAACTTACCAGTGTTTTACATTCAAATAACCGGAAATGAGATACAATGTTTCTCATTAGCATGTGAATGTCAACAGTATCATATTCAGGAGACCTATATACTAACTTTTAAGAGATGGTGATAAATTACTAAAAAAAAATAAGTGGAAGTCATTTCTTTTTTTCTTTTTATACTATATTCTTTTTTCTTTCCTATTTTTTCTTTTTTCTTTTTCTATTTTTTCTATTTATTCTTTTTTTTAGTTTGTATTAGTTTTTATCTTTCAAATTGTAATTTTAATAAGAGTATAAAAAGGATGTCTACATACTAATTACAGCTCGATTTTTCAGTACATATTTGTTTTATATATTGGTAACCATGTAAAGTCATTTTTCATTTAAAATAATCCCAGTATTATAATATATATCAATGCTAGCCATAATATCAATGCAATATATAGAGTACTTTGTAATAATATTGGCAATATTGAAGAGAAAATGCAATCTAGGTTCATTCTATGCTACTGAGCTTTCAAAACTGAGGAATCATTTGCATGTCTTGCTGGTCCCAGTAAAAAAAGCACTACATCAACCTGTGGTTTTGTTTTGTTTTTTTGAGGAATATACACATAATGGCATCCTCAAATTGTCCGTTGTCCATCTCAAAGTGACCTTTGCTTGGTTATTTGTTATTGCCCTTCAAAACTGTGTTTTTCTCATCTCTGTTATTACAAATAGTGGCAAGTGGTCAGTTTGCGACAAATTATTTGGTAAATCTGGAGAATGACACAGGCCTTAGTCACTGGTTTTAGGAACATTGTCTTTTGCCTGCAGAACAGTTAGAGCTCTGCCACTGAGCGAAAAAGCCATCCCTCCAACATCTCTTGCCAACCCATGGCAGAGAGGACAGGGAGAGCAGAAAAAGTGAAACAAATCTCCAACTTCCATGGGATTAGAAAGGGTGCTTTGCCCCCAACTTTTCCTTTCCTTCTCTTGGAAGGAGGTATTCTCTGCTCTGCTTCTTTCTTCACCTGTTTCTGGTGTGGGTGGAAACTCTATTGAAACAGAGTAAGGTTGGAAGCATGGTTCAAACTTCTTTAAATGTCAAAATATTTTGCAAGCTCCAGCACTGAACTTTAACATTACTGAATGGAAGAGCAGTGAATCATTCTTCTTATGTCTTAGCAACCCGAGGCTTCTTTGAGATAATAACTACTTTCTCACTAAGGCCGTTACATCAAATGGAGACTGCCAAACTGAATCTCAGACTGCATGGAGATTTCCTTGCCTTTGTTTTTTTACCTGTAATCATCCCTTGTACTCGTGCAGAAACTTTCCACATGATTCAAAAGCTCCAGAAGGCAAAACACACAAGCTGCAACTACAAGATTTAGGAGAAGGCTGTGTAGCAGGTAATACCATTTATAATTCACTCATCACAGTATGGATTTATAAAAAAAACATGCTTCTGACAAAATTTGCCTGGTGATTGATATTTTTGATATCATAGCAGATACATTGGAATCAGATCTAATTTTGTTGGATGCTGAAGAAGACTTCAATTTGATCCAGATCGAATTTATGAAGTGGGTTCTAAGAAAATAGGTATTTCCACCATCTTTTGTTTACCGAATTACAATTTTGTGTCTTCATCCAGTTTTGCTTTTTGTTTTGTTTTGATGCCTTTGAGTCAATGTTAACTCCTGGTGATTGCGTGGACAAGTTATAGTGCTTTAACTACTGCACAAAACTAGCTCTCTTCATCCATTGTCTAGAGTTATTAGGTACTGATTTATTTCTACGCCTATTATCTGATATCATGGCACTGAACAAGGATGCCTCTTACCTGTATAAATCTCCAATTTGGTTCTTGAAACATCAACCTCTTTTATAAGAGAATCTCAAACTATTAAGGATGTAGTAATGCTCAACAGTTATTACAAATTGTGCTTATATGCTGATATTATGTCTATCCTTGATAATTATGCAACACATTAAAAAGCTTATCAAAGTTGTAAAGCAATATGGTTTAATCCTAATTCTCAAAGAATGGTTAAAAAGAGATGGACATTAAATTTTTTGTGTCAGTGTAAGAAATTTGAAGTTTCTTATGAGATCTGGTGTTCTCCAGCTACAGCCTTGCTTTGGTTTCAAATCACTCTGTGTGTCAATATAATATTGGGTACTAGAAATACTAAAGGATATGGAATTTGTCATCTCACTAAGAGCTTTGTCTCTTTTAACAACAAAGGGGATAATTTTATGTAAATAGAGAGCTTATTCTCCTGATTTTAAGAGTTTATCTATTTTTTGAACGTCTCTTTATTCTAACGAGAAGATGCAATATATCTCTCAGATGTTGATTTAATAATAAATTAAGGAGTGAATTTATTTTGTTTCATCATCTGTATCAGACCATTTTTTTCTGTTAATTAGTTTTCTTCTTTGGACATTGTTTAGATTTTAATCATTACATTATGTTAGATTTTCCTTCTTCACTATATAATCACTACCTTTTTTGTTTTATAGCGCTGCAATTTTAATTTTTTATAGTTCAATATAAACAAACTTTAAGAAATTAAAGCTGCCACCGTCTGCCAATACAGACATTATCATGCGGTATCGCCTCGACAGCAATAAAGTTGTGCACCTCTCAGTCTTGTAAACAAAGACAATTTACTTGCTTCAACGTCGTATGAAATTGCGTCGCAAACCATTCGATTAGAGAACTACATCTCCCAAGATATTTCAGCCGGCCCTGCTGCGATTGGCTAGCAAGTACGTGACATCATCTGTTTTGACTCTGAGAGGTCACATGTTTGGGGTCTTCTTTGTTTAGAGTTGAGCTCGAACTTGAAAAAGACAAAAAGAGCGAGCGGCGAGCGAGCTTCAGGAGAACGAAGCGGGAGGCTTGCTACTGGGACGCTTAATTCCAGGAAAAAGCGACAGACAGGTAAACGTCTTCACTGAACAGTTGCTGAGAACTGAGCTGAATTCCCTGAGGCCAAAAATATCATTGGGGGCCGGGTGATCATTTCTGTTTCAGCAGAAACCACATACAAAAAACAACAATACTAATGCCGTTAATCTTAAACAGCTTGATTTTAGGTGCTGACACTCGTCTGATAAGAAAAAAATATATGACACCCCCCACACACACACACATACATTGCCCGACCCTTTCGCTTTTCGCGAAAACGTGTTAAATGCAACGTAATGGAGTTTAAAATGTATATTGGATTCTTTGTAAAATCTGGCCATTATATGGCCAGAGAAAAGGATACTAGCGGTGATTTCTTTCTTCTGTTGCAAGCGCGAAAAAAGACACACACCACAAATCAGAGCACCGTTAGTGCTGTTGAACGCTTTGTTTGTGCATCCAGAAAGGAAGTGGAATTCATCAGAAGGGGAAAACAACATGCGTGGCGGCGGTGGCGGATGAGGCGCGTAAAGCGGCTTGCTTTCCTTCTCGGCTTCTTTAAAATGCGTAAATCTGGATTTGCGCTGTTAGCGAGAATGATTTCGGCGACTCGTAAAGTGCTAGATTTCGTCTTTCTTTAAGGAATCTTTCGTATTTAAGAAAGTTAAATAGATCTACCAACTACAGGTTGTATTTTCCCCTTCCTCTTTCTCGCTTCCAAGTAGTGGTTGGACTTCTATTTCTGTTTGGACCGATTAGAAAGTTTTGGCCAGCAGATTTGGGTTATTTCTGAGAACATCGAGAAATTCGCCCATTGTTTTCCCCTTACCCCCAACTGCTTTACAGTCACTATAAGCTCCGTTTGGTGACCCTTGTACGTTTAGTGGCAAATGCACAGCCTGAGAAACAATCTATGTAGTCGCCCCTCTCCCGGGTTCATCGACACATTCCCGGGAGATCAATCCCGGTGCGTAGAATTTCTTTCCCCCCCTCCCCCCAATGAAGAGGTTGGAGAAATGGCTGTTGGCGAAGTGGCTGTTGGCTGGTCCCTCCACTGGACTAGACCACTTTTTCCAAAGGGGAGGACAGAAATAGCTTCAAAAACCCTTAAAGCCGACGGCATTTTTTTTAAGGGCGTTAGGCATAACTACTCTAACTTATATGAGGGAAAAGAAAAGAAAAAGGAGACGATGAAAAGTAGGTACCAAGCTAAACGAGTTTTTTCCCAAGTTGATTCTCCCTCCCCCAAATATTGCAGCTTCCGTCTCCATCTTGAGAACTAAAGGAAAGGGGGGGGGGCAAAGGTTGCTGCTGATTGGAGCACTCCCCAGCTGAAGACGAAGGAAGAAGTGAGCGTGCTTGAAAAATTGTATTCTCTAATTGGACATAAAATGCGGGGAGGCGGGTCTTGCTGCCTGCTCTCTTCGGGTGAAGGTGAACTGTAGGATGTGTTTGTGCAAGCTCGCCTGGCAGTTGCTCGGGTTCGACTCGAGGCCAGTTGTGTAACAGCTGGCGGCGCTGATTTGGAGTTACGAGGCGGTCGTGTTTCTTTAAGGTTTCTAAGAACTTCGTCTGTTAGGTCAGCGGGTTGCTGGCGTAACCGCGAATGGTTTTGTCTCTATAAACCGGGTTGCCCTAGCGCTCTGGCAACCGGAGCCTCTTTCCAGTTGGCCCGCAGGGAAACAACGTAGAATTTCATTTATCAAGCCACCTTACACGCTCGATCCTTAGAAATACGAATACAAAAGTGTAACTTAATGGCATCGAAGTCATCCCGAAACTATAAGTGGGTCCACGTACATACTTTACCGTGTATAGAGCTAAAATTTTGTAAGACGGAAACCCCGTATATGAGCTTGACTTGTTCTTAGGAAAAGAGTGCCTGGTGATTGATGTCCGGTGTTTGGTTTTGGAAATTCTCTTCAAATAATACAGTGAATTGCAGTAGAATTTGTTGCAGCTGGATTTATAAAACTGTATGCAGGAATGAATTAAAGGAATCTTGGAGGCTTCTTGCAAACCAACAAAACATTAATTTGCTTTCTCAAAATAGTATAGAGCCCAAAATAGTATAGAGTAGCAAAGCTTCACATCATAAAACATAGATTTTTTTTCCCCTTCTGTTCAATCATGTCTATTTCTCAGACACTGTCTGGATGGGTCAGCTGCAGGGTTTTTTGGCAAGGTTTTTCAGAAGTTATTTGCCTCCCTCTTTCCCAGCCAGGATTGAGAGAAAGTGACTGGCGCAAGGTCACCTAACTGATTTAGTACCCAAGGTGTGGGTAGAGCTCACAGTTTCTAGCCCCATGCTTTGGCCACTACACCAAACTCTGTCTATCAATTATTTCATTTAACTCATAGTGAAATGTAAAGCAGTAAATATTACACTACTAATTATTATCAATTATTTTGTTATTTTATATAATGATACCAGTTTTCATGATTGACCTGTTCAATGTTTGGAAACTGATGGGAAATTCTAGCACTGTAGAGTTCTATTTGAAAAAGACTTTGCTTTTTTTTTCTTTTTTAGAGCAACGAAGAAGAAAATACAGTTGCTTCATCTTAAGGAGTTATAATTTCAAATTTATATCCCAGGAGAGAAGGGATCAGAGTTCCAGGGCTAACTTGAGATGAATATGACAAAATAGAATTAGACAGACTTAAAGGAAGTAAACATCTTTGGTTCCTGTAATTTACCTAATCATTATATGAGGACTGTACTAATTCTGTGCAACATTTGGTAGGTAAAATCAAGCAACTTAAAGTAATATTTTCACAAAAACTACAGTGGAAGTAAAGAGGCATGGAATTGATAAGTGAGATTTATCATTTTAACTCTGTGGTGAAGTAATTTAAAATGCTTTAGGCTATCTACATTCCTTCTACCATAATCATTAAACTGAAACATTTAATTTGCTTGCCGTGAAGGGTTTTAAATGCAACAACCAGCAAAATGAATTAAGCCCAAAAATCTACTGGCAATCAATACAATGACTTCAGGAGTAGTATTATTTTTACTTGAAAGGTACAAGACAGCTGGTTTGGAAAAGGAAGCCATCTTCTACCCAGATATGCTGGTATCATCAGTGGCACACACAGCTAGAGAAACACTGATATATTTCAACCATCATTTTAACATAATAAATAGGTATTGTTTTGTTAGCCCAGTAGTCTATTCAATAACCATAGTTTTAAAAATCATTGGTAAATGTTATGTCTAAACCCCGTCTATGCACATTTAGAATATAAAAATTTTGAATAAATTTTACTTTTTTTTCTTAACTTCATGAAATTTCTACTACTGTAATGGTTATCATGTCTTCCAGAAAGAAACACACCTCTCTAGTTCAGTTTATTGTTTACTGAAATAAAACATCCATGTCTAACTAACATATTCACATTGTTTCAGATTCAAAGGTTTTAGTGGTGTTCAAGTGTTAAACTGAGAAAGAGCTTCCATTTTGATAATTCAGAAATTAAAGGAATGAATATTTGTTAACCTAAGTAAAATTGATATAGTTTGCATGAGTTGAAGAGGAGAGGACTGAATGAAAAGACTTTTGATCTTTCTCTTTATGCTTATCTACCTTGCCTCAATTGTTGGATGGCTGCCAGTGATCATTAATACATCAGCAGTCCAATTATAGGCTTCTAAGGTTTTCTGGATTACTATTTCATATTTATTTCCCCTCAGGTCATGGTTTTAACGACAGATAAATATAAAATTCACTACAGCCTACTTAGGAAAATCTTCAAATATTACAGTACAAATGTTTCTCATGTAACTTCACTAATTCTGTTGATATTTTTTCTACAATACCAAATAGAGTTAAAATGAATTATTTGTAATTGCTAAAGCCCTGTTAGTTTATGCTGACCAGGGTGGTCAGTAACTAGGCATATTTTCCAAGAGAATTCTGTAGGATTTCTTTGTCTTTCTTTCTCCCAGTTTTCCCACCAGAGATCTATAAAGAAAAATTACTAGTGTCTTTAAATAGTGGGTCCAGTGTGAGAATGGAGATGTTTGGATACAAAACTATCCCCATCTTGTTTCTATATCTTTCATTTTGATGTATATTAGATGTATATGCAAACAGCTCTTTATAGCTAAAGTGAAAGTGATGCTTATGAGGATGAAGTTGTAGGCAATTCTCCCTCCCCAAAACACCTCTTCATGTAATAGTATTTAATCTCCCTTCAAAGGTCTTTCATTCATTCATTCAATATATTCTGTAAAATATCCCTGTGTTAAAGAACTATCAGGATTGGTTAGCTTAGTAAAATAGCTTTAAGACAGAAGAGTTTAGTTTTTGAAAAATTGTTTGATCCTTTTGACCAAGCAACACTAGTCCTTATTGCATGGTTGACCCGATGTTTTATTTATTGTAATAATGTCTTTGTACAGTAGTCTGAAATATTTTTAAAATATCTATTTTTAGCACCAAGAAGATATTCATCACATCTATTCTCCTTGATTGCATAAACAGTTGATGTAACCATGGTACTAATACTGGGGCGCAGATTGAACAGAGGGGATAATCGGGTCCAAGAATCCCCAGTCACCAAGCGTAAAGTTTTTGAAATGGACCCAAAGTCTTTATCAGGCCATGAGTTCTTTGACTTTTCTCCTGGATCATCCCATGCTGAAAGCATACTTCAGATCTTCAATGAATTTCGTGACAGTCGCTTGTTCACAGATGTAATAATCTGTGTTGAAGGCAGAGAATTTCCCTGTCATCGTGCTGTTCTTTCAGCTTGCAGCAGCTACTTCAGAGCTATGTTTTGCAATGATCACAGAGAAAGTCGGGAGATGTTGGTAGAAATTAATGGAATTTTTGCTGAAGCCATGGATTGTTTTTTACAATATGTATATACAGGCAAGGTAAAAATCACCACAGATAATGTGCAGTACCTGTTTGAAACATCAAGTCTCTTTCAGATAAGTGTTTTGCGTGATGCATGTGCTAAGTTCCTAGAAGAGCAGCTAGATCCTTGTAACTGTCTAGGAATTCAACGTTTTGCTGATACACATTCTCTGAAAACACTCTTTACAAAATGCAAAAATTTTGCACTGCAAAATTTTGAGGATGTGGCCCAGCATGAAGAATTTCTTGAGCTTGGAAAAGATGAACTTATTGATTACATTTGCAGTGATGAACTGGTTATAAGCAAAGAGGAGATGGCGTTTGAAGCAGTTATGCATTGGGTGTACCGGGCTGTGGAATCCAGGCGCTCAGTTCTACAAGAAATTCTCACACATGTGAGACTGCCTTTGTTACATCCTAACTACTTTGTTCAGACAGTGGAAGTAGATCAGTTGATCCAAAATTCACCTGAATGTTACCAATTGTTGCATGAAGCAAGAAGATACCATGTCCTTGGAAATGAAATGATGTCTCCAAGAACTAGACCACGAAGGTAAGATGATCTGCAGAGTAGCTGTCTGTTGCATTCCAGAATAATTTCCTCATTATACTTCTATTCAGGGTGTTCAGCTATTAATTTTATAGTTCGATTTGCACATGGAAAAAACAAGTGTGTATGCTGCTCAGTCACTACCATTTAACTGCCTATGCTGAAGGGAGTAATTAAGTGATTCCTATTTGCTGGTCATGTCCTATGCGAACCACAGTCCAAAAAAACTAGAGAGTACAAGCTTGGATGGAGCTTACAGGTTTACTTCACTATTGTCACTAGTAGTAATCAAGCTGGTTGCTCAATTCTGGTTGCTCAATTCTATTCTCATTCTACTGAATGGTTGCTCAATTCTATTCTCATTCATATACTGACTTAAATTCATTAATTGTTTACTTGTGACCTGAGCCAGTACTATCAGTCAGTAAAGGTATATCTGGAAATCATCAGGTTGCTTAACAATGTTTTCAAATGTGTATGTTGATTAGGAAGAGTTTTTCTTGCCTCACTACTTGGTTAATGTGGGAATCTTCTCCAAATGTTTATTGTAGTGGGCAAGACTTGAGTTCTTTTTTTTAAATATAATGCTTCAGTCAATTTTAGGTAGTGTTGCTAAAATGTTAAAGTATTTAAAGTATAAATATATTTTGTGTTTATAGATCAACTGGCTACTCTGAAGTTATAGTTGTTGTTGGAGGTTGTGAGCGTGTTGGGGGATTTAATTTGCCATATACAGAATGTTATGACCCAATGACAGGAGAGTGGAAATCCCTGGCAAAATTACCAGAATTTACAAAATCTGAGTATGCAGTTTGTGCTTTGAGGAATGACATCCTTGTTTCAGGTAATAATTTTATATTATTTGGGGGGGGGAGGTATAATACCGTAGAAAAATTACTGCTATTTTAAAGAACATGTCTTTTTTAATTAATACCTATTTTACTACCTCTGTGCACTGGAGAGTAGCTCAATAAAGTGAACATAGAGGTGATTTATGTATCCATTTCTGAATGAAAAGTCTTCTTCATTTATATATGTTGATTTCAAATAAAAGGAATGTTCAACTTCCATGTTCAACCTGTATATCTGATCTGATTTCCACTGAAATATTATTCCAGAAAATGTTCTTTGATTAGAAGAGTTTTATATCCATTATTTTGTGGTCAAGAAGTTTTGAAAGTATATGACTGTTCTGCATTTTATTTTCAGCAGTATAAACTAGAGGTTTACAAAACATTTCACACTGAAACAGTTTGAATTTGAGGTAGTCATTTTGAAAACCGTGGCAGCATTTTGTATTCAAAACAAATGTTTTAAGCTTTCTGAACCTCAAACACTTCCAAAATGGTCAACGCAATATATCTAGCTTGAAAGAACCTTTTCAGATTCATAACAGAGCATTTCAAACTTCAAACATTTCAGACTCAGAAAAACATTTTATATACTTCTAATGCATTTTCCACAGTGAAGCCCAATAGTGACAATGCTTATATAATAATAACCAGTTCTGTTTTTCAATAAGGTGGAAGAATCAACAGCCGTGATGTATGGATTTATAATTCTCAACTTAACATTTGGATCAGAGTCGCTTCTCTAAATAAAGGGAGATGGCGCCATAAAATGGCTGTCCTCCTTGGTAAGGTAAGAGATCTTTATTAAAGATACTTAATTTCTTAAATATAGTTGCAATAAAACACTAACACAAAATCACATTGAATTCTCTGTCTTAAAGATGAGGTTTGGTGTTGAAATATGTCATTTTAATCTGGTTTGTATATACATCTGATGCAGAGTTGCTGTTGAAAATGGGTTTTTCAATGTCACTCTTATTTAACAAACAGCCTTACTTATATCTTATTATGATACACACACAGACACAAATACATACATTATTTTTATAGCTAAAGGACAGAAACAGAAAATATTGTTAAAGATAATGAAATAAATCAACATATTGAATAACCTCAAGATAGCAAGTTATAAATATGGGATATGTTTTTGCTTCATGTTTTATGTTTTCTGCTGCTACACAATATTTAATATAGTCCGAGTTGAAGAGAATTTGAAGTCATGTGAAGTGTTGCATGTTCTTCCTGGGTACTGATGAAGTAGGAGTAAGATAGGCATTATGAATGTCCTTTCAGGTTTTGTGTAACTTTGCATTCTGTCACTAAAAAAATTAGAGGACAAACACATAACATTTTCTACATATTCTAACAGGTGTATGTGGTTGGAGGATATGATGGGCAAAATCGGCTGAGTAGTGTGGAGTGTTATGACTCTTTTTCCAATCGATGGACAGAGGTAGCTTCACTTAAAGAAGCTGTCAGTTCTCCAGCAGTTACCAGTTGTGTGGGCAAACTGTTCGTGATTGGTGGAGGTCCAGATGATAACACATGCTCTGATAAGGTTTGGTATTTGAATTAACTTTTCTCACATTAATAATATTTAAAAATATATTGTCTTCTATTAAAGAATGAAAGCACACATACACATATACTTATTTTGTCCTTTCTCACAAAATTCTTCAAAACTTTAACAAGCATGTTTTATAAATCCAATATAAGAAAATTATCCAGGTTACTCTCTTGGTTTATTATTTGCATATCCATTTTAATTATTAAACATCAGCCATTTCCTTTGTACGTGGAGTGTCACATCTTTTTCCATGTCAAGAATGGAAAAGACACCTCCAACTCAGTTTCAGTCTTGTCTTGTAAAACCTGTTCCTCTTCCATAACATCTTTTAGTCAGTCCCTCCATAGAGTCACATGTCTCTGATAACATATTTAATATTAACTTCTGAGCCCATTTTTCAAAATAATGTCAGTTAGACTATTCTGCTCCATTCTGCAAATGTAAATCAAGTCTGTTCCTTTTTAATTATAATGTTTAATTACCTTTAGTGTCCAATTTTTAAAATCTTACTTTAAAAAATAAATAAAAGCGTTGTTCCACAGGAAGGATTCTTTATAATAAATTCCTAACTCTTATTTCAAATTTATCTGAACCCCTGGTCTGTTTGTAACTTTCTAAAATCAAAAATTTAATCATCATGTTTATTGGTTGATTATTTAAAAATGTTTTTAATTTTAAACTTGTAGTTAAAATTTTGTTTTGATGAAATTGAAGGGACACTCACCCAATGCTGTCAAACTTGCCAATCCAAAGGTTTTTAACTGAAAAGCAGTTAACAAATAATTTCTGAAAGTGATTAGAAAATAAATATGCAAACCCAGTGTCATTTTAAAGACAATGGACTGTGGTTTGAGCACGATGGCTACTCCCTCATGTCCCAGAGCTCTAAAACCTCAAGAGCCTGCTATCTTGCAGTCTCCTCCCAGGGAACAGCTATCTGCAGCACATCTTAGGTTTCCTTGTCCAGAGAGATTCATAAAGCCAATTGCTACTTCCCTGATCCAATGTATTACTGATTGCTTGACTTATTTTTGAACCATTATGTAAAATAATACATTTTACAGTAGGCCACACCCATTCCATCCACACCCAGCCAGTAGGCCGCACCCACCCTGGCCAAACCCACCTGCCCCCCCCCAGGGCAACCGCAATGCTGATGCGGCCCTCAATGAAATTGAGTTTGACACCCCTGGTATAAGTGATAACAGAGCCTGAAAGTGATGATTTCTCTGCAACAAATAGTTTTCACTACTTATACATGACCAAAGAGAGAGATTCCTCAATTTGGTCAAGGTTCAGTGGTTCCAGATTAAAAAGCCTAATGGCTTACAGAGTCTGCAGGCCAGAATATTTTCCTTTCAGAATTTCACGTATTAAGGAAACTATTATCATATGGTGAAACTGACTTGCTTTCAAGTTTATATTTTAAAATGTATTTTAAACCATAATTTTAACTATGTTGGATCCAGATAACACACTGAATAGCAAAGAATTTAAAAACAAGCTTGCTAGAGAAGGTGAGAGGGCACATATACTGTACAAACCCAGGGAAAGGCAAGTCTTATATTTCTCAGGATAAACTGTGATTCATTAAGACATTCAAGTACATCTTTTATTTTTAAACAATTATACTTGCTAACTAAGTCAAAAAAAAAGTATGCAAATTTTATAATTCTTATAGTAAATGAAGGATTTGATTTGCTCATTATTTATTACATCACTTAGTGAATGATGTTAAGAATCAAAGGAAGCAGAATTTATAAGTACTATATAATATACCGAAGAGGTGCTAAAAACTAACATGTATTTCCTTCTCTTAAGGTTCAGTCGTATGATCCCGATACTAATTCTTGGCTCCTCCGTGCAACAATCCCCATTGCGAAGAGATGTATTACAGCTGTATCATTAAACAATCTCATTTATGTTGCTGGAGGACTCACAAAAGCGATATATTGCTATGATCCAGTTGAAGATTATTGGATGCATGTGCAGAACACGTTTAGCAGACAGGTAACAACTAAGGGCTAAAAAAGTGCTCATGTACAAATAAAGATATGTTAACATAAAATGATTAAGTGCAAAATTAGGAAAGCTTTTTATTTTTGTGATACATGTTTGCTTTTCATGAAATTGATACTGGAGCATTGAGCTTTTATTCCATAGGGCAAAGTGAATTTTGCCATCATGCTGTACTTAAAGAAGTAAGCAAGTTTTTCCAATTTAGGTCTCCAAATATACCGGATTTATTGGCTAGCATCATAATTTCAATGGGAAATTATGGAAGTCCAATATATTTGGAGGGTACAAAACAGGAAAGTTTTGCTTAAAGGTATAATTCAGCATAAGAATAACTGAAATATCTGGAAAGTATTATGATGGTGCTATGCTGGAAGTTTGCAGAAACCATCTCTGGACTGAGCTTGATATTTGATTGTTTTCATTAAAAAATTGATTGATTTAGAATTTGCCCATATTAATATCTATAAGAGGCAGAAAGCATGATACAAAAGTTTATTGACAGGGAATATACCAAGCCTAAGCTTAAGAAAAGAAATCTACAAAAGAATGATTTAGTATATTTCTAGCAAAGCAATTATTTTAACATAATTTCACTCTTTCTCTTTTTGATCTGATGATCAGGAAAACTGTGGCATGTCTGTCTGTAATGGGAAAATCTATATCCTTGGTGGGAGAAGAGAAAATGGAGAAGCCACAGATACTATTCTTTGTTATGACCCTGCAACAAGCATCATTACAGGAGTAGCTGCCATGCCCAGACCAGTATCATACCATGGCTGTGTGACTATTCACAGATACAACGATAAGAAGAATTTTTGAGTAAGAAATTAGGCTCATATTACTGCCAGGATTTTTAGGATTCATTTTAAGAACAGGAAAGCAGCCTTTTCCAAAGTGTCATATGGAAAGAAACGTTGTTGTGTTTAAAGTCTGAAATGTAATCAGATTTGATTGTTAAAGATTTCCTATAGTTACGATTTTTAACTTCTGAAATCATTAACAGTTGATATTACTAAATAGATCATGCTCATGTCCATATTGTATTTTTTTCAAGTTTATTTCAAATAGTTTCACCTGTATTTTTCATATTTTTAATATGAATAAGTCAATGTGAAAAACTGAGTTTATATATGATTTATGTGTAAATGCTTTAAATAATATTTGCCTTTTATTTTCTTTCATTAATTGAATTTATAGAGCCACTGTTAGAATAATGTTTAAAATATATGAAAATAATATAAGTCTATGTTGTCTTGTATCATCATGAAAGATTTTTCATCAGAAAGCATATTAAAAATATTTAGGTCCATCTGTATGTAGAATCACTCAGTTAAAGGGGTATTTCATTTTTGTTAGCATGTGATTACTTTTCATTTTACTTCTAAATGAGACCTTAAAACATCTTAGTTACTTACTTAGTTATTTGCTTAGTTACTTTTTAAATCTTCAGAATTTCCATCTGAAATACATCATAGCTGTCCATCAGAAGCCCAAAGAAGCAATAATTAGAATTAAACTCTGCCACTCACTATGTTGGGCTTCAGTATTGTTCCCAAATTGTTAAATAACAACTTTAGATTTCAAAAAAATCAATAGTAAGGAGCTTTTGCTTAAGATACAGTAAAACCAATGAACAAGCAGTTGATTAATCATTGTCTTCTATTAAAAAATGAAAGCATCTGCCATGTAGCTGTTATTAATATTTTTCCAGGTAGCATCTCTCTGTGACATGGATCATTTTCTGAATTGTTTTTTTTCTGTAGCATACCCTGTACAACTTGAAAAAAATTGGCATATTTTAGTCTAGAAAATGCATATTAAAACATGATTTCTAGATGTGAAAATGATAACTATACATGTCACCAGCACTTTTGTGTTGCATATTACTGTGATCAGTTAGTTGTATAATAAGCAGTAGTTGTATGATAGTACAAGAACATGTTTTACAAGGAAAATTCATTATGCTATTTTGTACATCATTGTTTCCTTCTTGAATATTTTCCACATAATTATTACACTGCTGTGAATATTACGAATTTTCCTTGGACATTCTCGCATAGGTAAGTTATGTATATTCTTTTTCCATCTCCATTTTTACATCTGTTGGTCATGTTCATACAGTTGTTTAACTAGATTATAAGCCTTAGTCTCCCACATTTAAATTTATCAGGAACTGAGTGAAGCAAGTTTCCCTGAAAAATATGCCTGATTAAATAGTTTTAGTGGATTTTCAAGCAGTTATGTACTATGTGACATTTCTGGTACCTTGGAATTCATCAAACTTTTGTTTTAACGAGGATATGGCTCAAAATCAATTATTTACTAAATGCTTTCTTTTCTATTTGTGTGTTTGCAGTAGGTACCTTTAAATACTTTTAGCATTGACTATTCAGTACTATTATTGGAAGCATTTGTGCTGATGTGCAATAGATTATACATGTAATTTTTCAGTAATATATGAATTAACAGTTAAATGAGTTTGCTTTCTGTAACTAGAGCAATCCAGTTAAGTCGTTTTGCTCCAGCAGTGAAACAAGAATAGATTTTTATTGAAATCAAAGGGGTTGTTTCCCCTCTTGATTTCATTGGGAAACTATTCTGTTAGTGAAAAGAAATGCACTGCATTTCACCAATAACATAAAAATACATTAAGGGAGAGCTGGGCAACCTGTTGCCTTTGAATCTCCTTTTGCAGCCCACAAAACTGTGGCCACTGTTTCTGAAAACTGACAATATTTTTTCCTGCCATTTCAAGAGCAATAGCAAACAAAAACTATGGAGTTTTCTATAGCAAGTCCTATCAAAGTTAAAAATTGGGAACTCCATGAATTCCCTTAAAAACATCCTCTTGTCCACATATGTGACATGTTGTCCTGTTTTGTAACCTTTATTCCTTTATCCTACAAAATCCATTTTAGTGTGTCCCTTGACCATCAAATTCGCTACTTTTGTATGAAATATATCACTTGGCAGGAGATTTTTGTTAAAACAATGTAAAAACATTCATTCCTATTTTGAATGTACAAAGTTCACAAATGGCTGAACCAACTGGACTTAACCAACTGGACTTAACAGTATCTTTTTTTCTTGGCATCTATTTTGGAAAAGTTCCATTTAAAAACAAGGTATACCTAGATACGGTATGGTAATGGTATGTGTACCTCTACTTGGCATGTTTGCTTGCTTATTTTCAGCTATAGTGATGATATTTTTTTCCTTAAAACCTCCTTGCAACTACTGTTGGGTCGTATTTAATCATAATTAACTTCAAGAAATTCCTGTTTATAGTTCTGAATGAACCAAGTTGCAAATATCTGTTTGAAAATGTCAACCAATGCATGTCACTTGTTTATACAGCTTGATAGATTGTGCCAAATAAATCTTGCTTGCCATCTATAGGAAATTTGCCCTATTTTACATTTTGGTTATTTCTATTTTAATTTTGCATGCTTACTGTTTTGCTTAAATCCACTCAAACCAATTCGAAGGGGCATAGCAGGGGGGGGAAATCACCTTATAGATATTTACATATTTCAGTAAGAATCACTACAGGTATATAATCTACAGTTTACTTGGTTTTATTGTAATATACTGGATTTTTTTCCTATAACTACAGTCACTGGCCTACATTTTGATGCTAACAGTTGCCCATTGTTTGATTACAGTTGTAAGCACCTTAGACTTGTATCTACAAGAACCATATATAGCTGTACTTTTGTAGCATAGCATTTATAAGGCCATTCTCTTAAAAACTCAGTAGCTCAAGGGAAACACCTTTTCATAACCTTAAAGCATCCTTTTGCAAGTCATTGTTTCAAAAGCCATTTCCATTTGTGTGTACTTGCTTTGTTTTGTTAGTAAGTCCCAGTTGAAGTATCTGGGTATGTAACATGCACACTCAGGCAGCTGGGATGTGATGTGCAATCTCTCTGGAAGACATAGATGACTGAATGCTTTGAAAGAGCCTAATCCACGCAGACCAATGATTTATTATGCATTTGTCCCAAATGCTTTGCAAAATCTTGCCATGTTACTTCATCAGAGTTGTGGAATCTGTATTCTTAATCAGACATCCTGCTAACTTATCTCATTCTTTGAAAAAGAAAGCATTTTTCTTTGGCCTTTTCATTCCTTTATATAATTCTACTATGTGTAAAAAGTGAACAATGTAATAAAAAAGTAGAATATGATAAAGTAATCTCTCAATAAATTTATGCCTGATGTTATATTTAAAAAGTCTATGCAACTATTCTGAGGGGGGGGGAGAAAGCAGATGACTTTTATTCAAATCTACTTAGAATTATTTTCACAAAGTTCCAATTTTTGTAAATAGGAACCATTGTTAATGTCTAATGTATACTAAGTTTTTGTAGGTTGAATAATTGCAAACCAGCAACTAATCTTGATCTTGCAGTTTTTGTGTGCTTTATACTGTAAATAAAAATGTTTTGTTACTATTTCTAAGATGCATATTTAATATGTATTTAAAACTGTACTATTCTGTAATACTCTGCACTTGGCCTTTTATAGTTGTGGAACAGCAACCTACTTGTGATTTTGACAGGTTTTTTTTCTGTTTACATTAAAATTGAAACAAATGGTTGTATCAAATGCAGAGAATGAATGTACACAATAGTAATTCAGTAGATAACAAGTGTGCATGTTTAATATATATTTCAGGATGTCCAGGCAATGTATATGCCCCACAAAACATATATGTGGTGCACAAATTATTTATTTACTCCAAAGGCAGTCCCATCATATTCAGTTTTACTTATTTCCACATTTGGTATTAAGAATCTGCTGCTAATTGCAGTTTTCCTACTGTGTGGGAAAAAAAATAATATTGCTTGATCTTTGTTAATGAAGATCTTTCATTTGTGAAGGATTCCAAAATGGCTGGAATCCAGGCAGCAGCATGCTAATACTAAACAAAATTTTAAAAGTAGCTGAATATTAACTCAGAAAATGTATTGGTCACTGAATTATGTGGCTGAAGTTATTTGGTTCTTATGCAATCCTGGAAATACTTTTAATTACACTGCTACCTAGTTCTTAAAAGATTGCACCTATATGAGTACCTTCCTGAAAATTTAGCACAGGGCTGAACAACATACATGTCTCATGTGACACTTCAACATCCCATTTTCAAAAGCCCAACAAACCTGACTGTTGACAGCATGATTTTTGTTTTGTTTTGTTTTGAAATACCATTAGAAGTGGAAGCAGAAGGTCTCTAGGAGTTAAATTCTATTTATACCTTTAATCTACCCAAATGAGCAGAAATCTATCACTTCCTATGAGATTCCCAGACAATCTTGTATCTGGCCAAGAAAGAGTGCAGCAATCTCCAATTCTTGGAAAGCCACCCATCTCTATTATAGCATATTCTATTTCACTGCATCATCACGTATCCTATCATGTTTAAAAATCATGGAAAATTTACAAGAGGGAGTTAACCATCCTGAGTTACATGAAGGTAAACCAAGCTAAGTTTCACTTTTGCTGATACAAAATCTGTCCTTTATAAATTTCCTATGTTATAGAAGGATTTTAGCTGAAAAATGAAACACTAAAAATACCTACTTTTTTTCTCTTCTCAACTTTTGTGAATATTTAGAGAAATACTACAGGTTAGATGGCAGCTAACCTCATATGAAACTTATTGGGTGAAATCTTCAGTTATACCACAAAACACTGAACTAGGGACAGTAATTCTAATGATTTGGTCATTTTTACTGTACTTACCAATATGCTTTATAATCATACTGTTGTCTTTTATTGAATTCTGTTTATTTTTTTAGCTTGCATTATAATACTGGAGTGTATCAGTAGGTATTTTAATGTTATGTGTATGTATTTATAAGTATGTGTGATTTTTTTGATGATTGCTTATAAATGATTCTTTTTAAAGCTACTATGGGTTGTAGCAATATGTGAGGGTGAAAAGCATTTGATTGTAGTTTATTTGCATAATTAATCCAAAGAACTGAACTGTATATTGTAAATAAATCCATTTTAATATAATCTTTCCCCCAAAGACAAATTCAGAATAAACATTGCTAATTTGCATCATTCTGGTTTCCTATTTCATTCAAAAAATTTAGATCTTTATTATGTAAACGTATATTACTTATTTGATTTAGATTCCGCTTTTCTGACAATTACAGGATCCTAAAACTGAAAAACAATGTAAAATAAAACATAGACGGCCTTTCATATATTTAGTATTTAACCACTAAGGCTCTAAAAGTACATGTACTTTGTACTGTATACACTTGTACTTTGAAACATATTCAGAAAACCGTTAGTAGCCAGTGCAGGATTTTCAACATGAGAATATGTTCTCAGTTCCTGCAGTATTCAGTATTCCAGTCAATATATTTTCAGCTTCTAAACAAAGCATGTAGCAGAAATTGTTTCAGAAAGAATACTAGATGCAGCTACAGAAAGTTATTCCTTGGCACTGCTTCCACCTGACTATCAAAAAAAGCTGAGACTAAAAGAACAATCTCAAACTTGAGATTTCAGGAGCAGTACATCTCTATCTCCAAAAGGATACACTTCAATCCTACTAATCAACAGCACATTTAAGATTTTTTTTTTAAAGAGCATGCTACCATATAAGCAACAATGGTAACAAATTACTCAATTCTTGCAGAAGGAAACATTTATGTTCCTAATGTTTAAAAGATCTTACTTCTACTGGGAAAAATACAATTTCCATAGCAATCAGTATCATTGCCTGAATATTTTAATATGTTAGTTTGGAAGAGAAATATTTTACTGTAGCTTTCAATTTCCAACTAGGACAAATAGCTATGGTATTCATAAGCAGAAGATTCATAATGATAAATGCTAGATTTCCATTTAAATTCTGTAAGTAGACTTATATAATCTTCCTTATGATGAATACATTATTCTAAAATTCAAAATACAATACTAAATACATTTAATATTTAAATTCAATGCATATTCTGATTAAACAGCTGACTAAAAGAAATACTCTCTTTTCAGCATATTCCTGTGAATCTAAGAAGTACGTAACACATGAGATGTCTCACTATCTCGTCGAACACAGATAGCAGCTCTATCCCCCCAACTAGCAGGCCCTCCTAAAATCTTCTCACATCAAGACTGTTTTGTCCTTTTCTTTCTCAAGTCTTCAGACAGGAAGGATGTAACACCACATCACCATAAACCATAAATATGACAGCAGCAGCAAACTCTGGATTATTTTAATCCCAAATCCATTGTGTAGGGCAAAGGGGAGGATGAACAGGAAAAAGGACAAGATGGCCACTGTCACCCAGCAACTGACTTGCTCCTGCTTTCATTACCATCTCCATTTCCCCTGAGCCATGGTGGAATTAGAATACAGAATTGCAGACTACCTCTGCTTACAGCCAAGAGTTTAATCCTGACCTGCTCAAGATTGACTCAGCCTTCTATCCTTCTAAAGTCAATAAAATGAGGACCCAGACTTGGGGCAACATGCTGACTCTATAAACTGTCTTAGAGAGTATTGTAAAGCACTATAAAGCAGTATATGTCTTAAGTGCTATTGCTATTTCAAGCCCAGATGCCAAAAATTGTCCCAATCTCAAGTAACTGCTAGAATTTCCTAGATATTGGCTGTTAGAAATAGCTGGCACCAAATAGCTATTGTCAGTCAATATGGAGAATACCATTAGCCACACTACTATATAGCTGTCTTCTTAGCCTCTGAGCTCTCACAGTTTTGACCAAACATGCACAACACCAGCCAGCTGATTAGCAAACAACTCAACCTCCAACATCTCCACCAACTATCCTCTTTAATATTTCTCCATGTGCTCAAGCCATCAAACATAAACATTTAGCCTTGATGTCATATAAAAAAATCTACAAACTGTTGTTGGACTGTATTAATTTATGTTTCAATTGGTGTTTCTTGTTTAAACTTAACTGAATAAGTATTGTGCAGAAGAAATTTGTGAAGGGCTGTACTGTAGCAAAGCAATTATATATATTATCTAGTCAAATATATTCATAAATAAATTGTATAGAAACTCTTAACTTTAACAACCACAATACAGCTATGTAGAGATTACAGCTATGAAATCAGGGGTCGTTGGTGCTCTCCGAGCTTGCTTGTTTTCTTGCAGACATTTCATTACCCAAAGCTATGAAATATTAGGTTCATTTATGTACATAGTTTTTCAATAAAGTGCATTAGTTTAAATGTTAAAAATAGTGCCTGGAAAAGTTAATGTTCTGAAGAACAGAGTTTCAGTGATAGTATTTTGACAACTAAACTTTAAAAAATGTTACACATTTCTACTTTGGCTTATATTTTTAGAACTATTGACAAAAATGCTTAGAATATAAACAGCACATTCTATTATTCTTTATATTAACTTACACTAATTGATGTATTTCATTTATATACAAATGTATAATGATAATCTGCATTTCTTTGCTTGCAGTTGACCTAAGTATACATCAGAACATCAATAGAATTATGGAGGAATTTACTGATTTGTCAGGCACAAGCAATCAGATCCACATGTGTAGAGTTCAAGCAGACTACTTTATTGTATTCTGCCTACAATACAAGAATCTCCCCAAACTTCTCTTGGGAACAAACCAGGGCTTTTTTTCTCATAGAACGCCTAGAATGGAGTTCCGGCACCTTTTTTGGATGGAACCTTGTAGGGTAGGCAAGGCGGGTTGTATGACGTGTGTGAGTTTGGGCACTTTTTTTTTTTTTTTAGAAAAAAAAGCACTGGAACAAACGTAAGATCCCATGGAAATTGGGGGAGGGAAGGTGTCAGCCCTAGGTGTCTTGTGGCTGCACAACAACTCCAGACTAATTCCCAGCATGAACCGTGCTCCCCTGGGTGGCAGTTTCCCAACACTTTCCTACTATTTCCAAATACTCATTGCCATAGAAGTTCATTCTGAATTGAGACAAATGCCCCTGGATTTTTTAGATGATGTATCTGATGAGGAAAATGATGGTCTATGAAAGACAAGGCAACAATACAGTGTGCAAATTGCAGCTTATATGTGACCACTTTAACAGCTGCCTACAGCATTCCCACGCAGCTAACGACGATTATGATTAATAATCAGAATAACAGTAACAGTGCCAACAAAAAGCAAAGAACGTGCTATAAAGAAGTGTAGAGATACAATCTTTGGGGGATTGTAAAGCTCCCTAAACGAAATATCAACGCGCGGAAGAAGAAAAACTAAACGCGTCACACATCAGTCTTCTTGGCCAGTCCAAGTCATTTAGGTTAAAGAGCGGATGCTGTAGGTGAAGAGCCAAGAACACACCGGCCAGTCCAGCACCGCCACTGCCGCCGCCGCCTTCCCGCATCGGCTTCTCCCAATGCCCGCCCCTTCTCCGCTCTCCGCCTGCGCAGCCGCGCCCCTTCGTCGCCCTGAGAGAGGACGGAGCTGATGGCGGCTGCGCGCTGCAGGTGGTGGCCTCGCTGAGCGTTGGGTTGGTTAATGCTAAGGGATTGCCAGCGGCGGCCTTCCGGGGTTTTTTTAAGCAAGCCGGTGAGTTGTGCAGTTGCAGCCGGAGCTCCGCTTTATGTCTACCGACCTGAGAAGGGGCAGGGCGGTGCGTGAGTTTGGCGAGCGCCCTCTCTGGCTCGGGCTCGACTCTGGCAAAAGACTGGGGGCTCTTACAAGAAGCCGGAGGCAACTACCTCTGAAAGAGCCGGCTAAGTTTGCTCAGCTACTAACTTCGCTGGGCTTCGGGGCTGGAAAAGCGAAGTACCCCCTTTACGCCCATCTTGCACTCATATCCTAACCATGTTTACTTGGAAGGGAAAACGCTGAGTTTTGGTGAACGATGTTTTGAGCCTGCTTTAAATCTGCAACCTTGCAGACTAACCCTAACTATGTTTCCTTGAAAGTTCACATTGAATTCAGTAGGACTTCCTGTTAAAGACATGTGTAGCCCATGCCAATGTAGAATTATGTTTACCTGTTTCCATTCATTTTAAGTGGTTCAACCATAACTTGATTGCACTGGTCTGTGCTGTTAAGAGAAGAGCTCGGCATTTACTGTTTGACATACGGAACCTGGATATGAGTCCTGTCTGAGTACTTGTTTTTAAATGCAAGTCAGATTAAAACTATGGTTTTTGATGGGGCTTGACCCCAGACACTATCTGACACGGTGTTCAGTATTGATAGGCATGCTAATTACAAAAATATACAAAATATAGGCAGTATTCTGTGTCTTAATATCCATTTTTCTTTGTTCTGAGGATTCTCAGAAGGTGGTACCAAGTTACCATTAAGGACCTCTATTCAGTGACAGTAGCAAATGAGTGCAGCTTCTGATACTCTATTGATGCTGATGTATATTAGATGCTCTTCTGTCTTTGATGTTCCATGATTACATATCTTAATACTGTTTTGCAATATTGTACAAGGATAATGTTTCTAATTCAGCCATGAAGGCTAATGGTAATAAAAGTTGAATTATTGTTTAATCTCCATGTTTGTAAAATTTTAAATATTTTTAAATGTGAAATTATAAATGAAAGTAGAAAGTAAAATCTGTTTTCACCAACTAAAACCATATTTATTTGACAGGACTAACTGAAAAACAAAACTTTGGGAGGAATCGTAAGAAATCTTCAGCCAAAGTGAAGAGAGGAAATCAGATTTTGATTTATATGTCTGAGGTAAAAATACTTTGGAAAGATTTTTATTCATTTAAAATTGTATACTGGGTCTCTGTTGATGTCTACACACCACAAATACATTTACTTTTCAATAGAAACGAAAGCAAAATAAAGGTTAGTTGTTGTAAAACTAAAACAGATTGTGGTCTTTATAAACATATGCAGGTATTGTTACAACCTAAAATGTCATTTAGTGGCAATCTTTTTTTTTTCATTTTTTTTTAGATTGAGTCTATATCCATATAACTTTCAGTGACCATAGCATAGAGCAATCTTTGGCTATAAAACATTGATTTATTTTAGAATTCTTTACCTCTTATTCAGACATACTGGTCTGTTTTTCTCAGTAAGAGAACTGGATAATTCTGTAATGCAGCCTTACTTACAAATGTATTTGGATTACTTCTTTCTTCTCTTTCTCTAGTGAAAAAGATAAAAATGTCAGGCATCAAGAGAACTGTAGAGGAGATGGATCCAGACTATGAAGAGATCTCAGTTGCACCTACAAACAAACATCATAAAGCATCAGAACAATCTGGTAAAAAGTTGCAGGATTTGGAAATGGCCAATCTAGAGAAAAGAAGGACTAGGGGGGGATATGATAGCAGTATTCCAGTATTTGAGAGGCTGCCACAAGGAGGAGGGGGTCAATTTATTTTCCAAAGCATCAGAAGACAAGACAAGCAATGGACGGAAACTAATCAAGGAAAGAAGCAACCTGGAATTAAGGGGAATTTTCCTAACAGTGAGGACAATTAACATGTTGTGGGTGGTTCATCACTGGAGGTTTTTAAGAATAGATAGGACAGCCACTTGTCTAAAATGATACAGGGACTCCTGCTTGAGCAGGGGACTGGACTAGAAGACCTCCATGGTCCCTTCTAGCTCTATTCTATTCTGATTCTGATCTTTAAAAAATGAAGAACAGTATGTAATTAAAAACTAAGATTAAAATCAATCATATCTCAGTTTTTCCATTTTTTCTTTCACAAATATATAGACAGGTTTCATTATGTTTTTGTGTGATATTGATCTTAGTTCAACTCATAGTACAGGAAACACATTATCCAATTTCATAATGTTGAGACCTTATTGATTACTAAAACTGGCTAATACATATATTACTCTAAGCATAGTATAACGTGAATCCAACAATAGTGATTTATAACCCATTTTTATGGCTTCTTTCAATTCATAATTTAGTATAATGTAAGACTCCAGCATTCTGTGTTTATTTAGGTCTTAAAGATTCCTGTTATGCGTGACAATCGAGTCCTGTTGTTTCTAAATTTTCTTTCAGCAGTATTTAGATTTCAAAAATATATCAGTTACAGTGGTTCCTTGAAATAGATGCATTATCTTTACATTATTTGTGTATAATCTGATGTTGCGGTTTTCTTCCAACCTGTCCTGCTCAAACTGATATCATAAATATTTTTAGCTTATATGTGAAACATATTTTCAGAAACATTGCAAACAGCCTTAAATATATTAAACATAAAAACCTTAATTGTATGAATTCTTTCTACATAGCTCGAGATGCTACAGTACAGAAAATTGAGGCAATTATTAAAGAACAGTTTTCTATAGAAATGAAAAATAAAGAACATGAGATTCAAGTGATCGATCAGGTATATAAATATGTTTATTATAAATTGAGAAACAGAAGCAGGAATTTGTGCAGCCATTTCTTAAATGGATTTTCATTTTGACAGCGGCTGATTGAAGCAAGAAGAATGATGGATAAACTGCGAGCCTGCATTGTGGCGAACTACTATGCTTCTGCTGGACTCTTTAAAGTTGGGGAGGTAAGCAATGCCACATGTGAGTAGTGGCAAGTTACCTTGCCTTAATCTATATCAGGATTTCCCAGTATTGATCCCCTTGGTTTGATGGGATGATCCATTGATGATGTTATTTGTAGAGCTATTGGTTAAAGTAGTATTCATTAAATAATATTCATATAATGCTTGGGAGTCAATTAACAACTGAAACATCATGAAGAGGTCAATGAACTGAAATCTCAAGGAACTCCTGTTCTAAATGCTGACATTCATGTATTTAAACATGCAGGTTGGAAAGAAATACTAGTGATAATTCAAGAGTGTGTTTTAGAAGTCCCTCCAGATATTTTTAAACTTTATGCTGGCTAAGCATGCTGGGTGTTATGGTAGGAAAGGTTATAGATCATATATTAGTGTAACTACTTGAAAGCTTCCATTAAAGAAACAGAACTAAACTTTAGTAGGAGCAAACATGAATTAAAAAACAACCTGTTTTTAGTTTGGACATTGAGAAAAATAATTAAACTAAGATGGAAGACGTTTACCGTATTTTTCCGTCTATAAGACGGTCTGGCATGTGAGTTTCTGAGCTGGCAAATCCGGAAGTTCGGCCTGCCAATGATCTTGCCTCCTCCTCCCTCCCATTAGTGGCAAGCCCAGAGGGGCTTGACACCTGCACCAGGCAGCATGGCAGTAGCATGTAAAGAACCCACACAGGCATGCCCTGGGCTGCAGAGGTTACCATTATTTTTCCGCGTATAAGAGACGCTGCACTTGTATAAGACGCACCTAATTTTTGAACGGGGTGTTTGCAGGAAAAAAATAGCATCTTATACACGAAAAAATACGGTATATCTTGAACAAAGCAGCTCTAAAAAATTGACCAAAAATTGAATGCTAAAAGTTCTTTTTCTTGTCTGTCTCTTGTCAAAAAGTTTCAGATGTTGAGAAATAATGCCTGTTGGGACTCTACTGTGCAAATCAGAAGCAGATTTATCTAGTTTCAAAGAAGGTAGAGAGTGAGCTAGATAGCTACCTATCCTGTGAACACACTGCTATCAAGTTTTAGTATTCTTTGTTAACCTCCAAAAATTATATGAATGAGCTACTTATAAGAGCAGCTCTGATGGTGTTAATAGTATTGCCATCTGATTTTGTTTATTTTGCTATTCAGCCCCTAGCTCAATGGTAGACATACATGTTCCATGCTCTTTGTCCTTGGTTTTCTGCCCGCTGTCTTCTTTTTAAGAGGATCAAGAAGCATTTACTGTGAAAAGCTACAGATTCTGATTGCAGCTGTTATTAAAACAGAACTGGGCGGAAAATATATCCAGTGTCTGAAGGATTTGCAATAAATCAGCAACTATTTTAACTTCCATGTTTTTAACAAATAGACCTGCTTCTTCAACTCCTACTTGCTATTAAGTATAATCAGTAGTGGAATTCTCTGTAAGATCCATAGATATGTCTTATATACCAGGGGATTAGTTTAAAAAAATCTACAAGCCTGACATCTGCCATCCTATACTAAAAAAAAAAAAAAAAGCCTGAACAAATGCTGTTCTATTTCAGGGAATGAGGGCTTGTGATTCTACGATTTTTAACCATCCAACCATCAAGAAATTTTTAGAATCTCCATCCCGATCATCCTCTCCTGCTAATCAGGGCTCAGAAACCCTGTCAGTCAATCATTCAGAGAGTGAATCATCTCAGCACATGGAATACATGTTGGGAAAAGACAATGGTACTCTGGATGTGGAAGAAAGAATGCCAAGCAAACTTGACTTGAGTCTGCGCAAGAATGCTGGACAGGTGATATGACAACAATGTGTTAAAATAATTTTCAGAAACAAAAGTTCTTTTGTAATAGCATGGCAAATGGAATCCTGCTTCCCTTATTGGAAGCTCTACAAATACCACTATAAAGAACAAAACCATTTTCTACCTATTTCCAGTTGGTGTAATCATATGTATGTGCGCCTTCCCTTACTTGGTGCCCTCTCAATATGTAGGACTTTAATTTCCATAATTTCCAGCTAGAATGGTCAAAAGGAAATATGGGATTCCCAGCAATATAAAGGTATTAGGTTAAAGGATGCCGATCTACTGTAATACTTTTGGAGTGTTCATAGTTTGGGCTTCCAGTTTATAGCAGCTGAATAACAGCATTTATGCAGTTTTTAAAATGTCCCAAGCAGAAAGAGATTAGGATTTTAAACTGTGAGCATGGTCCATTTTCCTTAGAAGACTGGAAACCAATTTTCATTTCCCAACGCAATTCCTTCATTTGATTAGTAGATAAAGCACTCCCAGAAGTAGCCTAGCCTGAAACTGTCACTTCAGACTCTTCCGTAGTTTTGCATATTGATATTCCCTTAATAATGCAAAACTAGTGCTGTTTTGGATTGGATCGTATAACATAACCCAGAGTTTCAAGAATTTGTCCCTGTATTTCTAATCTCCAGCTATTGCCTCTTCAACTCTGCTTCCATTTAAAGAAGTAAAAGCTCTGGATGAAAGTACATTTCTTTTTATTTTTCCACTTTGCTTAGATTACTTTCTATCCAAGGATTGCAGCATTTTAAGATATTTTCCTTGCAAACTTCTGGGCTATATAGGAGCTTGATGGCATTCCATGAGAAACTAAGGGCAAAAAAAAAAGAGAGAATCAAATGCACCCAGGTGGACTGTATTCATGACAACTCATTTCTTTGACTCTTGATCAGAGTTTCCAGGAATTTTTTTTAACTGAATATTTAAAAAATTGAAAACTTCTGGAATTCTCTCTTATATTCTTTTGATAGCATGTACAGTTAACAGCCACTGTTTAGTATAAACCCAGTGAGAGATCTTACAAATTGCATCATTGCTTTGTTATATAGTATAAGGAATCTTCAAAAATCTTTTTTGTTTTAGATAAGAGTAACATGAACATGTCGACTTTATCCAGATTCATGTATTTAAATATCTACTTATTTTGTAACATGCTCAAAACCAAATCTGATGATTTTGTAAGAGCTGGATGCCATGTTTTACATTTACAGATTATGTAAGGCTAGGTATAATTTTAACAGTAGAAAGGTTTACATATTTTTTTAAAAAAATGCTTGCAACCTTCGTCAAAAATCTTTCTCCCTAAACATCCTTATGTAGATTTCTAAACATTCCATTTTTAGGGCATTTCTGGTGTTTCAAGAGATTACGAAGCAGAGCTGAGAAAGGCTGGTTTTTCAAATGAAGAGCATTCACGATTATTTGTGAAGAAAACAATAGTTGTTGGTAATGTTTCCAAGTAAGTGTTTGAAGTTTTTGTGTTTTTGTTTCTTTTTTCCTATCCACTCCAAATATGGATTGAAATTAAAAGAGGAGTGATCAGACTATGGAATTAGTGAAGTCCTTGGTGTTCTCGGTTTGCTTGCAGACTTTTCATTATCCAACTAGATAATGTCATCATTGTTAATATGGAATCAGTAAACAAATGATTTTCATTCTGTTCCAATAATATCTTAACCATTATTTTCAAATAACCTTGTTGCTTCAGGCAAGACCAACCCATACCATTCTTTCTTCATAGTACAGAAGGCAGCTAGCTACTGGTTTGGATAATGTTGATTGGAAGTGCTTAAAGAGTTGCTGCTATTCTTAGCTCCTCCTCCAGCCCCTAGATATACTCCATACTGACATTTCCTGGTGAACATTTTAGGAGGCATTTTAGGAGTCAAGTAACTGGCTGGAGTGGCTCATCAGAGCTTCATATGACACTCCTGGCAATAACACTCAGTGGGGCAGTTAGATAAATAATGACGCTTAGAGTTGCACGAGGCACATTTCCCCCTCCAACCTGTATCAGAGAATTGGCTGGGTGATGCTGCATGAAGGCATAATAAATAGCTTTAACCAGCACTTCCCAGCACTCAGAAAGAAAGGATGGTGGAGGAAGTGTATTTGTTTTGCTACATGACAATGTTTTTATATATCTTTTTGTTAGTCATCTAAAAGGGACAGTATAATCTCTCTCCTTTTGATTTCTGATGTCATTCTTTATTTTTTCTTCCACTGTTATTATTTTTTCTTATAGGTCAGTGGTGGCAAACCTATGGCAAGGGTGCCAGAGGCAGCACTCAGAGCCCTCTCTGTGGGCACGCGTGCCATCGCCCCAGTCCTAGGCCTTCAGCTGGGTTTTATAAAACCTTTTCGCTTTAGGCCTCCGCCGCCGTGTGCAAAAAAGAAAAAGTTCAATCAATCAGTCAATTCCAACTTTTCGCAGGGAAAAAAAAGATCTTGCAAATTTGGAATTGATTGATTGAACTTTTTAGTCCCACCCAGTCTGCCGTTACTACCACAGCCACGCCCATCCAATGTGCCACGCCCAACCAATGGGCCACACCCACCCGGCACCCAACGATGCATAAGTGGGTTTTGGGTTGCAGTTTGGGCACTCAGTCTCTAAAAGGTTCGCCATCACTGTTATAGGTGAAGGGAAAAGGAGGGCATTTCCTTGTGTAAAAGCAAGCATTCCCTCAACGTATCCCTTTCTTTCCATTACTATCATTAAAAGAATGGCAAAACATTTTGTCAATGAAGCGTTTTCCTGAAGAGACGTTCTTCTCTGTCACAAAGAGAACCAGCATTTCATTCCAATATTTAGGATTGCTTAATTAATTAGTGAATGGAGTAGAATTAATTTTGGTGGGTTTTTTTTTTTCTGTCTTCCAGATACATTCCTCCTGATAAGAGAGAAGAGAATGACCAATCCACCCATAAATGGATGGTATATGTAAGAGGTTCCCAACGAGAGCCAAGCATTGATCATTTTGTTAAGAAAGTTTGGTTCTTCCTTCATCCCAGCTATAAACCTAACGATCTTGTTGAAGTCAGGTAACAGAGATTTCATAGAAATCATTTGAATGATTTGATTTCAAATGCTCGGTGTCTTTTCTGCAACTTCCTCATCTCTGGTACCTGTGGGTAACATTCTGGATAGAATTTCTCCTTGAAGTAGAAAATGCACCACTTAGTGGTATTCCTTGGATCCAACATTGTCCCCAAGCAGACTCAGTAACTTGGAATACTTTTCTGTCAGCTCTTCTAGTTTCGCAGATACATCATTTCCTGGATAGGAGGGTTTCATTTCATTTATTTAGTTCTTTTAAATTGATATGACATTTTCATTATCCCCATTCCAAGACTCAAACATTTCTTGGTATTTTTTTCATTTTTGGTTTTTTATATTTGAACACTGTTAGAAGAAATAACTAAAGCCTCCATTGTCCATGTTTGTAGAGAACCTCCTTTCCATCTGACGAGGCGGGGCTGGGGAGAGTTTCCAGTGAGGGTTCAGATTCATTTTAAGGATAGCCGAAACAAAAGGATTGACATTATACACCTTCTCAAGGTAATGTTGTAGTGTTCCATAATGTAAGGCCTAGTTTTGTCCCACATCTTTCTTTGAATACTTTTTCTCAAGGAAATAGTTCATCTGATTTTGTGTTTTATAAGGTAAAATGAACATAACAAATGTTATGTGTACGAAAGACATCTGCAGTTTAACATGATTCTGTTTTGTTTTTTTCCATATTGCCATATTGATCTATTACACATGCAAAGGTATAGCGATCATATGTTCTTGGAAAAAATAAAGGGCAAACCTAAAAAATGGGCAAATCTAAAAGAGTCCATAAGGGAAAAAAATGTGTTTATATTCAAGAGCAGAAGCAAAAAAAATAAATAATTCTAAAGGACCTCTTTCTGAAATAAAGAACTATAATGAAGTTCATATGGTCACTGTATGCAAAGAAAACAGACTTTATATGTGCTATATGCATGCAGATATGGAGCTACAAATCATGTTAAATTTGTTTTTTTCCTAAGATGTTAATGCAAAAGTCAGCAACGCAGTACTTATAATAAAAAAAAAACCATATATCATCTGTGGGACATGCAAAATTATTTAAATTACATTAATTTTTAACTTAATAATCTTTAAAAAGAAAAACAAAAGAGATTGCTTGGAATTTCAAGCAGAAATATTGGGAAAATGCAGGAATTTTAAAATATTCAGGTTTTTAAAACATCCATGGCTATAATGATTGCCAGTGCATAAAGCATAACCAAGAAATGTTTCTGTCAGATTGAAGAATTTCCCTTCTCCCCAGATAAAAAAGAAATCACCCAGGTAAATCCTAGTGTGACTATCACAAATTATAGACTATCATCTTGCAATCATTTGAAGATGGTGACATTTATTCTTTGGAATGTTCTCCTCCCTAACATTCAGGAGGTGGCTACTATTTTTCAGGCTTCCCTCAGCTGCCAAGAGAACCTTTTCAAGAATAAATTTCCAAAATTATAAAAGGTCATATAAGTAGGTTTATTGTAGAAAAGCTATGAAGCCATTACAAAAGAATTCAAGCAAGTACAGTGTATCAGACACAAGCCCTACTTGGTGAAATTGGGGTTCACATTCTTGTGCCTCTTCTGCTGTCTGGGCAGAAGCTAGATGGACTAGAATCAGCATCCTGATACTAAATATGCTATCTCTTAATTTCTCAATCAGTGAGTGACCTGGACTGCCTGCCTGCAGCATTTTAATATTCTTCCAACATTGGGTATTTTTAATCCACTTTGAATTCATGTTATTTGTTCTTCACAAGTATTTGGAAGTAGATCTAGATCTGCTAGATGATACATGTTTGAGCAGGAGACCCATTCCCTATCTCCCTCCTGGTTTAGTAACAGACAGATCTGCTATAAAGCTGTTTATACTTGGCTGTGTAAGAACTAGCTTTACCTACTGCATTGCTTTGGCACCTGTTGAAACCATATTTTGTTATCCAAGCCTTGAGACAATTATTTCTAATATATCCATTAATGAGTATGCTTTGCATTTTCTGTTTCAACACTGTTGCTTTATTTTGAGTTCTAGATTTGACTGTAAACTGCTTAAATATTGTTAGTCATATGAAGACTTTTAATAAAGCAGCATGCAACTATTTTAAACATATATATATCAGCCCAACATTGGGGCAAATGAACAAGTATTAGGCCATTAATAAATACTCACTAGTCTTTACTATTGAAAAAAAGTAATGTATAGAAGATTTTAAAACACATACATAGTTTTCTTGTAACTTTGTAGTTAAACTATTTTACTATTACCTAATACCATTTTCTTTTGGGGAGTCTTTTGGGAGAGAAATTGTCCTTGGTTAAAAAACTATTTTGCATTTCTTGTGCCCTCTTTGGAAATTTAAGATTTATTGCCATCTATAAAGCTATTTACTAAATGTCGCCATCTCTCTTGCTTCCCACAGCTTGAAATTATGGCGAATCTATTGTGCATATTAATCCTGCCTTCCTGTAGTGAGTTGGAGCTATTCCTGGTGGTGTATCACCTGCAAATCAGAGACACATAATGGAGATGCTGAGCAGCTCCACGGGCTGCTATGGAGTCTTTCTCCCTTAGCTGTCTCTCATTGTAACCCTGATTCATTATAGTTTTTTTAATGCTTCATTTTATGTAGTTTGAATTCATCTCTTATACTGCATTGTAAGATTCCATTATCTTGAAAGACATTGACTCAATTCAGAATATAGTGCATCTTTTTTTTTTTTTGCATATCCAGTGAAAATAGAACAAATACAAAATCCTTGGAAAGAACAAATACATAAATTCAAAGTGGATTAAAACTAGCCAACGTTTGAGGAATACTAAAATGCTGAGGACTAAAATGCTGAGGACATTCATTGATTGAGAAATTAACAGATGGAATGTTTGATATCAAGATGCTGATTTTTTAAAAAAAAATGCTAGTTTTTTTTTATTATTCCTGATAAATGATTGTTTAAAAATAGTTAAAACAACAAAGCTTTTTTAATATTTCAGTTTGGTGAAGAAGCATTAAGGTTTGTATGTATTGAAATAGTTTAATAGATAATTTGTGTTAAAAAACAGAGTTTTTTATTTTATTTTTTTCTTATACAGTTGGATAGAACATACACTGGTCTACAGACACTAGGAGCTGAAACGGTATGTCTTGTGTTTTTACTTCGTTTAACTTTTTAAAATTGTTGGTAGGAAAAATGAGAGACTTTCTTGGTTTTTTAAAAAAAATATCCACAATAAATATATATTTCAAGCAGCCATAATGCCGAAACACAAAGTCTTTTGAATTTTGGTATTATTAGCAATAGAAGCTTGGATAGATCACAAATATGAATGGTACCCCACGTTGATAAATTATATACATTTTGCTTGAACCTAAAGGTTTTGTAATCTGGATAAGCAATATGTGGCCTCTATGTGTCATTGGACAGCAGATCCATTGTACTGGCCAGCATAGCCAGTGGAGGTAATTGTTGAAAGTTGCAACATCTGGAGGGCCACATGATGTCTGCCCCTAATCTAAAAGCTTCAACAAATGGAAACTTTGTAACCTGAATCAATATTGCAGAATCCTGGAGGACTTTTTCCTGTGGGTGGAATATATAGGACACACCACCCAGATCATTGAAGGTGGTTCAGAGAAAACAAACCTGAAAATCTGAGAGAACGTCTGCTTTTCTCCATGTTGTTCTACACATACTGCATTGTCAGGTTCTGTTAGCCTTTTGACAAGAAGCACAACAAAGAAAATTAGCTATATCTTTATTGTTAAGGTTACATTAATAGAATCTTGCAAGCTTGAAAGTATCCCTTCCCTCCTTCTCTTTTGCTCTCTGGAAAATTAAGGAAGTCCCTTCTGAAACACTTCCCATTCCTTCTTTGTGGAGTTTTGCATGACAATAGTCTAGTCCAGGGGTAGGCAACCTCGGCTCTTTTATGACTCATGAGCATATATACTCAAAAGCATAGCTGACTCAGGAATTCTGGGAATTGAAGTCCATGAGTCATAAAAGAGCCGAGGTTGCCTACCCTTGGTCTAATCTATGGGTCTTCCTTCTGTTTCCCAAGGGTATTCCCACATACTGTTATAGGTTCACACCAGAGTTTCAATTCTATAAGAGCTTAACTCTTCATTTTGCACTTGGATTGAATTGCCTGAAATATCGATGGATGCAGAAGGCCCAGCATTTATTTATTTATTTATTTATTTATTTATTTATTTTATTTAATTTATATGCCGCCCTTCTCCCGACGGGACTCAGGGCGGCGCACAACATATTTAAAACAAAACATAAATACATTCCCCCCCGATAAAACCGAATTAAATCAAATTTTAAAGTTGTGTCTCTGTCAAATTGCTAAAAAATAAACCCCATATAAAATCCTATATTTTTAATACCAAAATGTTATGAAGCTCTTTGAATATACCTGACGAACAGAACGATAATAAAATTGCCATTTGCTCAACAGTAATCTTCTTTCTCTTTTGAAAAGGTTGTAGATGTTGAGTTGCATCGGCATTCTCTTAAAGAAGAATACCAGTCGTCAGATTCTGATCTTTCTGATGCTCCTCCCTTATTGCACTTGCCATTAAATATGCCAGCACCTATGAAAGCATCTTCACCAATAAAACAAGTGCATGAATCCATCACAGATGTTTCTCTTGAAAAAGGTAAAGGTGTGTGTCCTTCTATCTGAGCCGGGATTATATTCATGCTTGGTTGAACACAACTAGGAATTCCAGTTTGATTGGATTTGATTTCATTTTTCTCTCGTGGAAAATTTGTCCCTAATTATAACTAGTTTCAATGACAAACACATGATAAAAACTCAAATCCTGCCCTTGCAAGTAGGAAAATTCTTGGGTGTTTTTTTAAATAAATGAATCAATGAATGAATCAATGAATGTTCAGCAGAATGAAGCTTTTTGCCCCAGATGTTTCTGTTTAAATTGATATATTTATCAAGAAAACTTTGCACCGTTCTTATTTTCTGTCTCACCCTACTTTTCTGTCCCCCTTTACATTTTCACACCAGGGCTCAGTGCTGAAGCTGAGAGGCATACAACCTTTTACGCCTTGCCATCATCTTTAGAGCGGACTCCCACTAAGCTCACAAGTCAGAAAGTCGCTTTTGGCTCCCACAGCAACTCAGCTTTTCAGCCGATTGCAGCCAGTTGCAAAATAGTGCCTCAGGGCCAAATCCCAAGCCCTGCTGAATCTCCAGGCAAGTCTTTCCAGCCCATCACTATGAGCTGCAAGATTGTGTCAGGTATGGATGATTTGGGGGATATTTTAACATGGTAAGATTGTAGAAAACATTTGAAATAAGTGTTCCACAAAGCATGTTTTCATGCATAACTCAGGCAGTGGCTTCTTTTAGAAAGATTGCAAAGTTTCTCTTCACCAGGGTTCTGAGCATATGTGTGAATACGCAGCGCCTTTGCTTTGCTTGCAGTCCCAGACTATTAATACCTACATGGGCAAATAGGGACCACCTTCTTACCAGCAGGACTAATTCTCTTAGAGGATATGGCTTCTTTAATCCTTCAAGGAGATGCACTTTATTCATGCCAATGTACTTTCTGAAGTGCCTTTTTCAGTTGTTTTGCTTGGCCCTATTATGTTTACATTTAATGAAAGTAAACCAGTTCACTTTGTATTGAAAATGTTATATTTATTTGGGGGATAGTGGCTAGGGGCAACTTGGCAAATATGCCACTAAAATAAATTGGTGTGTGGTGCTACTTAGTGGTCATTGCTTTTCTTTCTCTCTCTCTCTCTCTCTCTCTCTATCTGTCTCTCTCTCTCTCTCTCTGTCTCTCTCTCTCTCTCCCTCTCCCTCTCCCTCTCCCCCTCTGTCTCTACCTGACTCACACAAAAACACTCTGTCTGCTAGGTAGGCTTGATTTTATTTTACTAAAATCAATAAAGTATTTATTGCAAAGGACAAAGTGGTAAGAAATGTGAGATTAGTGTAAAGAAGACAAAAGGGCTTAATTTGGAAGAAGCCTTGCAAGGTTTGCTATATCTGTTGTAATGAATAAAACATTACATCTTTAGATGCTACATCTCCCTATCATTAGAGGAACATGTTTCAGGAAGAAATGTGGTAAAAGTCTGATTTTCAGGACTAGTTTCTATTCTTTTAATAAGAATCAGTTCTATATTTGAACTGTTATATTTGCTATTTATGTTTATTGTAATTTAGGCATATCGGTCTCACATATAACTGGAACGCCTTTCTTTAGGTTCTCCAATATCAACCCCAAGTCCTTCTCCACTACCTCGTACCCCAACATCCACACCAGTGCATATGAAACAAGGGGCTGGGACCCCTGTGGTTAGCAGCCCTTATGTTATTGTGGACAAGCCTGGCCAGCCAGTTGGAGCATCAGTCACAAATGCAGGTGTGTTAGCACAGTTTCATTTTCTATTCCTTCTTGCTAATGTAACTCATCTTGTTTAGAAGGCAAAATACCAAATGAATCTATTTCCCAGACGTGTGTCTTTCATTCCTTGTTTTTGATGTAGAGCAAGAAAAGGTATACATCTTATTTTTAATGTATTTTGTTTTCTTACATACTTTTTCATAAAAACTTACAACTGTATCATTAGTTCTATGATAACTTTATTCACATCTGTTCTTGTTGATCAGCTGGATTTTAAATCAATAATAAGTGATGGTTACCAAGCAAATATTTTGTTTGTTTCTTAGGGATAACATGAATGCTCTAAGTCTGAACTGAAACAGTGTTTTCTGCACCTTCAGGAAAACTCCATGTTTCAGTCCAGAAAGAAATGTTCCTGGGTTTGGGAGGATGGGAGAATAGAATAAAGCCAAGAATCAACAACCACTATGGGGAATGCTGGAAAGATCAAGTGGGTGGATGAGCTAGTTAGTACTGGTGACCTTGGCATGAAATATAGAATATCCAACTGACCTGCCTGTTCTCCCCTCCTCTACCCCTCACAAACTTTCCAGCATTTTCCTCTTCCTGCTACTCCATAACTGTGGCCATTGCCAGTGTTTTAGGCTTTATGTGAGCAGAACAGCAAAGTGCTGGGAAATTCAGGGGAAAAAAATATCCTGGTGGACCAGCATATAAGCCAAGATAGAAGATGGAGAGTAGGAAAAACCATGCCAACGTGCTTTATTCATTCCATAGGATCCCTCCAGATTTTGTTTTAGCTGAAATCTGAAACCAAAGATCTCATGTTTTGGATCTGATGAATTACAGTGCGGTTTGGCACAAATTTCATAACACAGTGTGCTTCAGGTTTGAAACAAAATACATTTTACAGTCTGTGTTTTGTGGTGTCTTATTTCATGCTTGTTTTACTTGGATGTTCATGTTTTGATTGTTATACAATATATTGATTGAAAACTTCCTTTGATAATAATCTTAGGCTGTTTTCATGTTGCTACAATGTCAGTTCAAGCCCCTTTTTCAGTAAAAGTAATTCCCTTATATTTCTATTTGTACTGTGTGGTTTTCTAGCAAATTACATAAAGGAGCCTACAGAACAGAGTGGTGATCCTTCTTACCTAGAAGTTGATTAATGCTAGTTTTAAAGAAAAAGTAACTGAGAATTTTCTGTCCCTCTCACCTAAATTATGCTTGGTTCTGATTGGACTACCATTGCAGTTTCACTAGTGCTGCGTCTAGTAAAGCAGTGTACATGTGTAAGAAGTTAATGGCCTTCTCCCAAATTTTCTGGTATTGAGTTAAAGAAGTTGATTGATGGATGAGCATCTTTGCTCTGTGCTATATGGAGGGCAATAAATGACTTTCTGCCTATAAGTTGTATTCATGTTATTGATAATGCTAGCCAGCCTGTGCCATGCTAGAAATTCTGCAATTTCCAGAATTTCCAAGTTAGCATGGCTGGAAAAATTCTGGGAGCTGCGGTGCCAACATCGGCAGAGGATATCCAGTTATGGGAACTGTACTGTGGTCCTCATTAACACAAATGTATCTTGTATCAGAATATCAGAATGTGTATTATACCAATGTTTGCTGTGTTTCTCATAAATATAGGTAGCCCTGCAAGTAAAGTTACAAGTACTTCTCAAGTTACAAGTGCTTCTCAGTCTTCTCATGGGACAGGTTCTCCAGTCTCAAAAATTCATGGAAGCAGTTTTGTATCCTCTACAGTAAAGGTACAGACATTTGGCTAACCTTTTTATTCTTTTAATAATTTCCTATAAATCTGAATGCAACAAGCTCCACTTTTACTTTCTTACATCTTTTTAACAGGGGGCATGCTCCTACAACCATGTACATGTAATATTTTTTTTTCAAAATGCTAGTTAAATAGTGTGTCTATCCCAGAGCTCCCAAACTTTTCCGTGTTGGCGGCCTGGAGGGAAAGGGAGGAGCAGGAAAATGTGTGTGCGTGCGCACTTGCGCACACACATGCCCAAATGGGTGCATGCATGACGGCGCTAGCACCCATGCACATGCATAAGCGGGCTGCGCACATGTACATGCATTTGCCAGTATGAGTGGGAGGGTGCGCGCACTCACCAGCTATTCCCGCGGCCCGGTACCGGGCCATGGCCCACAGGTTGGCGACCCCTGTTCTATCCTCTCTTATTATACCATGTTGGCTCTTCTTAAATTTCCACCACTTTTTTCAAAGTGTGCCATGAATTCTCCTACCCAAACTCTGTACATAATGGATAGTTTCTAATACTTGGCCAAAATATTTGAACTTCTGTTTACTTGGCTAAAATATTTGAACTTACAACCATTCATTCAGGGAGGGTTTGAAGTTACAATAACACTGAAAAAAGTGTCTTAAGACTGTTTTTCACATAACTGTCATAGCATCCCCACAGTCATGTGATCAAAATTCAGCCACTTGGCAACTGGCATGTATTTATGACGGTTGCAGTGTCCCAGGGTCATGTGATCACCTTTTGCGACCTTCTGACTTAACAACTACAGTGATTCGCTTAACAACTGTGGCAAGAAAAATCATAAAACAGGGCAAAACTCACTTCACAACCGTCTTGGCAACAGAAATTTTGGAATCAATTGAGGTCCTATGTTATACTATTGGTTTCTAACAATTAATCAATTGAAACTAGATCAATTTTGTGCGGTGGGCACTGTACCATAATTGAAAACAATAGGGTTACCTGCATTTAACAGAAAATTAAAATAGTTAAATCTAATGCAGTTCATTATGTTCCTTTATTACAAAAGCATACAGTTTGAAGTCAAAAAGTCACTCACATATCCACAAAAGCTTTTGGTAAAGTCCTGGTGCCTTTCAAATTGTAATTTTCACTTTCATAGGAGATTAAAAATATTAATTAAATATAAATAAATCATGTTAATTATGTATTATCAACTAACAGTTTCTTTTAAAGTTTTTTCTAACTTAACCAATTCAAGGCAGCTTAATAGCCAAGAATGCCTATCAGCCTGAAAATTACTGCCATCTCCTGTTTTACCGCTCTCTGGAAAATTAGATTCTATATTTTTACCACAGATAAGTCTATTGTTTGAAACTAAATCTAATGCTTAAAAAAAGGAAATGGCTGCATAGCTAGCTTAACAACATGCTGTGTATATTCATTCTAGCAAGAGGACTCTCTGTTCGCAGCCATGCCACCTCTTTGTCCAATTGGGAGTCACTCCAAGGTACAAAGCCCTAAATCTGTGACAGGAGCACCCGGAACATTTACAAAGGTATTATTCTCTTCACTGTGCATGGTGCAGTTTTGTTTTACAAAGAGAGTTACCGTGGAGCATTCTGAGTTTGATACTTGACAGGCTTTGTTGTTACTCATTTCTTAGGTTTCTGGCATTACATACAAACATACATTGTTTCCTGTGCCTTTCTACCCAGACAATCATGGGGTTTTTCCTTCATTACTTTCTCATTTTGCTCTCTCATAGGATATCTTCAGGTACACAAGCTAAAGGCATTTGTAAACACAGGGCTTTTTTTCTCGGAGAAAAGGTGGCGGAACTCAAACCTGGCCACGCCCTCATCAAACCCTAGGACCGCCCCTTTAGAGAACAGGAATGCAAGTAAAATTTGGGAGGGGCTATTTCCGGTGCGGCCGGCCCGGAAAAAGGTGCCGGAACGCGGTTCCGCCGCGTTCCGGCTGAAAAAAAGCCCTGTGTAAACATAACTGCATATATGAATATTGTTTTGAAGAATTTATCAAAAGAAATTCTACATTTATTTTAGACCACTTGTACATTCATTTACTAAGTCACTGTATTCCAAGAGCCAGATAATAAGAGCATTATTATACCAATAATCTTATTATAGGAAGCAGCACTCTTCCTAAAGCCAACCAGAGGCCTCAGTGAAATTTGTAAACAAAATAATAGCACAAAAAAGAGACTCTGTCACATTTAGTGGAGTCTCAGTGCGTTTATTATTTTTATAAATAAATCAAGGTGGCACACCTATCTAATACTCTTTCCTTCTCCTATTTTCTCCATAACACCCGTCAGGTGGGTTAGACTGAGAAAGAGGGGCTGGCCCTAAAACCATATATATTTCACAGAATCACAACTTCTGTAATGTGTAGGAGGTAGAAATAATTTGACAATTTATTTACACTTTTACATAGATGATGGACCAATTGTCAGGAAAAATGTTAACACTTTAGTGTATATTCCAGCAATTTGGGGGTGGGGTCATATTTTCTACTAGCTTTTCTAAGAGATACTTTTATTGCTATATTGCTTCAGTATGATACTCACTTCTTTGTAAAACAGGATACTCTGGATCTTTTTGAACCAATACACTAGTTATTATAACCTCTTAAAAGCTGCTTTATAGTGTTTTATTGTTGCTTTTTTATTCTTTTCTAACTGTTAAATATGGATTTTAAAGGCACAGTTGTATTGATACTGAATCTGTGCTGAATTAGGCAGACACTCAATTTTTTATAAAAGGAAAGAGTGTAATTTTAAAAGGGAAATTGAATTATATCAGCAAATAAAATTGAATTATATCAGCAAATAAAAAAATGTGTGCATCTGTCTGAGCAGATTTCCCCATTTCTGGCTATTATTTCTTCATGTTCCTGTTGTGAGAGGGGATTAGTTTCATCATCTCTAAACCAGCATAGAAGAACTGATCCTCGAATCTCACAGTAAATCAAGAGACCAAGGATCTAGTGCAGAGGTCCCCAACTTTTTGGGCACCAGGGACCAGTTCCGTGGAGAGAGGTTTTTCCACTGCCTGGAGGGTGCGTGGTTTTGTGTGCTGCCTGCATCTCATGGATGGGGCTTTGCTTGTTTGCAGCCCAGTTGCTGGCATGCCGCGGCCCGGTACTGGTCCACGGACCGGTGGTTGGGTAACCCTGATCTAGAGGATCCAAAGCTGCTCCCATTTGGGGGCCTCTCAGTTTCTCTTGCTGGTGGGAAATAGATCTGTAGAGCTTTCTATGGGCATGATTGTAGGGAGCACCAGACAGCTCCTTAACCCTTCATTTGAAAGGTAAGGACTGCTCCACCAAACCTTAATTTCCATTTGATTTATTTGAAGGTGATAATAAAGCAAGAGCCTGGAGAACTGCCCCAGCCTTCGCCAGTGGCAGCAACCGGAGCAGCATCTCAGACCTCACTGCCACAGTACATGACTGTGAAAGGGAGCCATGTGATTGCCTTATCACCCCAGAAGCAGATTGTGAGCACAGGGGAGGGGTCCACTTCATCAAAGGTGCCCGATTTTTCCTTCCTTTTCACTCTAGCAGTTTTGTAGTAACTACAGCTCCATTACTTTATTCCACATTCTTGTTCTTTTGACATAACTAGGTAATACCAGAAGCTTGAAATGGATAGGAATACCTTTCAAATACCTGTTTTGTTGTTTAAATTATAACATTATTAATTTGAGGAAAAATAATTGCCTTGAATTCTTTATCTTACCCTTCAGCTATTTGATATACTTACTCCAAATTGTTTTTCTTTGGGTAACATTTCCTCCCCCCTTTCCTTGCTTACATTCTTTCATATAGTTGTTAAAATTTCATTAGAGAAGCTGCATCTTTTTCAGGCCTGGCACAATCTTAGGAAACTAGATGTTAACACCGGTTTTGAGAAATATGCACTGGTTTCTGGATAGTTCCCTAGTCTTTCCATCTTTTTATCTTCAAAATAACTTAAAAACAAGTTATCTTAAAGGCTATATTTTCACAAAGTCGCCTTGCTAGAATTGAGATTTTCTTCTAAAATGTTTCTTGGAGTATCAGCAAGATTAAGTTGATGCTGGCAAAAGAGACAGCTTTTTCAGCAGTTTTAGAGCTTAGTTCCCAAGGATGCTCACTGGTTTCCGTTTTATCTTTTACATGCTGGCTTAAGATATTTCTGATCTCACAGCATTTTTATTAAGCTCATTCTAATAAGGAAAATTACATGTGCTTGAAATATTGAAAGGAATCATTGAGTATCTTGCTGCACTGTTATATTGGATTATTTTGTTTTATGTTCTTTTTCTTAGCAATTGCAATAAAATAGTTAAAATGCACTGTTATAGAATAAATATGAGTATATAGAAATGAATAAATAGAGTCCTTTTCTTTTATCTAATTAATCTGTAAAGATCCTTCTATACAGTATTTTAGAAGCTGTTAACTGTTCGGGGCTGCTAGTTATTTGAGCAATAGAATTAGCACATAACTAGCACCAGAGAGGGGTTTTTTCCCCCTAAACAGGCATAATCATTCTGAATGATTCATTTTGCCTCAGGTCCACACAATTTTCAGTTCAGATTCAACCTTTGACAGAATGTTGCTTTTATTTAGCTTGGTGTTAACACATAAGGTCTGTGTATATATTTATGTTATGTGTATTTTTCCCCCCTCTATAGATTGTTAGTGTTCCAGTTGGGTCTGCTTTACCACCATCAGTCAAGCAAGCTGTGGCCCTCAGTGGTGGACAAATACTTGTGGCAAAATCAAGCCCTTCAGTCACAAAGACAGCTGGTGGAAAACAAATTGTAACTCAAGGAGTCGCCAAAGCTATTGTGAGTAGTGGAGGAGGAACCATCGTTGCTCAGCCTGTGCAGACTTTAACAAAAGCTCAGGTTCCATCAACAGGAGTTCCAAAAACTGGATCCCAAGGTTCAGGTAGAGTGGATTTGCTTTTTGAAATGTCAAATATGATGGTATGGAGCTAACTGATGAGTTTAAAAATATCTCCTTCATGTTAAGCTCAATTCCTGGGAATTTTACAGATAATTCCATGTTGTTTTATTGGCAAAAATGTACAAGTGATTGGCCTCTGCTTTCTTCCAAGATGCTTTTTCAAATTCCAAATCTAGTCGATAATCTGCAAGTTGTTTATCTTTCTCCTAAGTATTAATCAAGTAGTGATTAATTAAGAGCCATGGTGGCGCAGTGGTTAGAATGAAGTATTGCAGGCTATCTGAGCTCACTGCCAGGAGTTCGATCCTCACCAGCTCACGGTTGACTTAGCCTTCCGTCCTTCCGAGGTCGGTAAAATGAGGACCCAGATTGTTGGGGCCAATATGCTGACTCTGTAAACTGCTTAGAGACAACTGTAAAACACTGTGAAGTGGTATATAAGTCTTAAGTGCTATTGCTATTGTTAGTGACCCTGGTTTTTTGAAATTAGCCAAGGTAGCCCAGCTAACTGGATAAGTAATGAATTGATTAATTAATTACATCAATAAAGTAAGTTATTGAATACTCTGGTGAGCTTTGCATCGTAAAATTGCACCCCATGTCAGATTCAGGTTTTTCAGATATATTGAATACTAACTTCCAGAATTGCCTATAGTTTCAACACCACTAGGGGACACTAGTTGATCTGGGTAGAATGCCTCAAATGAATCCTCACCTTGTAGTTCTATAATGTTATAGATTACTGTCGAAAACCCAATAAATAAAAGCATTGGACTACATTTAAAGGCTTGTAAGCTGACCTGCATTCACATTCCTTGCTCTTATCCTTGTACAATAAATCCTCTCCAGAATATTTGTCAACTCACAGACAAATTTCAGGACAGAGTGTCATGACAAGTAGAACAGAGAAGGGAATCCATTCCTCCAATGAGTGTTCTGCTAATATTGAGAAGCTGTTAGCTGACTGTGTATCCAGATTTTGATTTGTTTTGTTTTACCATAGTTATGTTGTTATACAGTAAACTGTTCAATTTTTGGTTGTCTTTTTCATCCAGTGCAAATATATTTCACTTTCTTGTATAATATCATCTAGTCTTTCTTTTTGTAACTCCCCTCATCTTCAGCAATTCTGCTTATTTTCATTCCTAAGTTTACTGTTTCCTCAAGGAAATTCCGTGAAATATATTCTTTCCTTATTATCTATAACCCATCTTAAAACCTTTCCTCCTTATGTGCTGTATTGAATTATAGCAGCTGGATTCTTATTTTTCTGCATCTAATTGGGGACTGAAATCTCCCCACAAAAAGGGTATGGCTCTCGTATCCCTAATGAGTATACAAGTACATCACCTTTCATTTTTACCAAAACATAATTTTCAGTCAAATAAATACAAAATAGAATAAAATCCAATAGCAAAAAGTTAAAAGAATCCAAACATAAATATTACATAACTGTAGTTAAGATGAAAGACATAGGTACATTTTTGGAAGAATACAGCTCTGGGACTTAATATTTTGTTGCAAGAGGTTAGTCTCTGAAAATCTTGATAAATTTCTTTTCTTTTCTTTTCCTTCTAGTTATGGCAACATTGCAATTACCAGCCACCAATTTAGCCAATTTGGCAAACCTACCTCCTGGCACAAAGTTGTACCTTACTACAAATAGCAAGAACCCATCTGGAAAAGGAAAACTGCTACTTATACCTCAAGGAGCTATTTTGCGAGCCACAAATGCCAGTTAGTATTACACAAAAGAAAAGTAATATATTTTACAGGTGGCACTTCTCCCCAACAAGACTGGCAAAGATGAGAAAAGATATATCACCACAATGTTGGAAGTGCAAGAAAGTGTTAGGCACTTATTATCATATGTGGTGGACCAGTTCCAAAGCCAAAGAATTTTGGCGGCTAATAAAGACTTGGTTGGAGGAAATGTTGGGACTGAAGATAGATTCCAGACCAGAATTGTTTTTACTGGGAATGATAGATGGGAAGTTTAACAAAGGAGAGACATATCTATTGTTGCATATCATTATAGCAGCAAGGTTGTTGTATGCCCAGAACTGGAAAAACGGAAATTCCCCGGTGGAGTGAACTAATTAAAAAAAAATTGATTTGTGCAGAGATGGATAGATTATCCTTAGAAATCAAAGACAAGGATGAAACAGAGTATTACGAAGTTTGGGATAAGATGTACTATTGGTTAGACTCGAGGAGAAAAAGTCAGAACAGAGAAAGCTCGTCTAGAAGAGAGAAAGTGTAGATTTCCAACCTCAAAGTGAGCGTAAGATAGAGATCAGAAAGAATATGAAATAAGAATGGAAATGGAAGTTATGTTATAAATAGACGTAGATATGTACATATATATATAAATATGTAAATAGTATAAAATGCAATATCTTAATGGTATAAAAGATCAATGATTAGGAAGATATATGGTATATGGTATAGTATGTATGGCAAAATAACAGCTAGAAAAGTCACACTGTGTTCAACCTATTTTTAAATGTTTACTTAATAAAAAATTAATTAAAAAAAGAAAGAAAGAAAAGTAATATATTAAATGTGGTGACAGGTAATGGGTGGGATGGGATCTCTCTAAGCTTGGTGATTTTCTTGCAAATATTTCATTAGCAAACTATGTAACATCACAGCACAACTGGATATTACAAGAGTAAATATACCTTTTTTTAGGCAGATTGCATTCTCTGAAACAGAGATATATTATAAATGTTTTATGAAAGGAAAGGCTTCTGCTAGCAAGGTGGAAATCAACAATTCTCAGGTCAGATAGAAATGTTATGTAAACATGGACCAGATTGCTATGAGTCGTAGGGATGGATGTATAAACTTCCTTTTTTGTACAATGAAACTTTATAGCAATCCATGTTGACTCTTTATAGCTTCTACTATTAGCTAATTACTGAATTTGGGATTGAGTTTCTGGAGAGTAGATATATTTCAGTGCCTAAACAGGATTTGGTTATGCACTATTTATAATTGGCTATCTTCTTGGATGTTCCAGATCAGCAGTTAAGTTCTTCAGGAAGTAGCGGAAGCCAGGGTGCAAGCAGTGGTGTATCTCAGCATCTCACCTACACATCCTATATCCTCAAACAAACCCCACAGGTTAGTCCACAATACAAATATATACAGAGAGAGAGAGAGAAATGTTGTTAGCATAAACATTAGATAACTACAAATGACATTGGATCAATATGTTTCTGATGTGCTGAACTAGTTTACATCATACATATATAAGTTGACTGGAGAAGTCAGTGGAAGTACCGCAGTGTACCTGGATAGAGAAAGCTGGGTTAGAATATACTCTAGTTAAAGTTTAAAAAAACAGTAGTAGGAATTGGCTTTCTTGGACCTGGTCTCTACAAATAACTCTTCTATTGTTCACATTATTCTCATTTCCATAATAATGACTTAGAGCAGGCATCTTCTACTCAAAGGCAGAAGATGCTTCCTACTACTTTCCCATCTTATGATTACCGGGAAAGCAGATACTACCTACATGCTTCAACCACTAACTATTATTTTATTTTTTTTACAAGAGAGCCCAGAAGCATTCATGGAAATGAAGTTGAGACTAGGGGCTGACGGCATGCTGTCTTTCCATTTAAAATTGAAAGAATCTGAATATTTTAAGAAAGGGAAGCAAGAGCCTATCAGTTATTATGGAAGCTAAATCACAATAAAGTGCAGCAGTGCTCTTTCGTACAATGTTTAATATATGGTAGCAATCATTTATCTATGTGATTTGAGGCTGTTACTTTTTGCTAAGTTACCTGGCATAATTTCTTTTTAAAATAGAATCTGATAGACACTACTTGAAAGTAGGTATTGTGATATGACTCTGACTGATTTTAAGTAGAATTAGAAGAGAAAAACAGTTTAGGGTTTCAGAATTTAAGGGACAATGGCTTCAATGTAACCATTAATTTTCTGGTGCAGGGCACTTTTTTAGTTGGCCAGCCACCTCACCAGACTGCAGCAAAGCAGATGGCGTCAGGGACTGTTATCCAAGGTAATACAAGTGCTGGAACATCATCTTCCCAAGGACAGCAAGCACTAAAAGTTATAACTGGACATAAAACTGCCACCTTATTTACACAGGTAACTGTAGTGCTTCGATTTAGATGCTAGTTGTTCTAGATACGTCCAAGGGACTTAATGCAAAGTGCAGCTGTTTTGCATTCTGTAGCAAGTCATTTCTGTATTTTATGGTAGTGTATTAATGTATCTTTTAGAGGTCTGGTTAATAAAATAAATGCCTAAATGATTGATTTGAATACATACATACACAGCATCAATAATGTATAAATACTAATCTGTGTGCTTGAATGGTTAATTTTAATACATTCTTCTGTTGGGCAAGAGTGACAGATCTTAAGAAACAGAATGAAAAACTCTGAAAAGTTGTTTTGGTTGTGTTTATTTTATTTTTGTTGTTACCAGCTATTATTAAAAATCTCCACATATCCATAAAATAATTGTGTTGTCCATGAGATGTTTATGCAGTATATTTGGGCTGAACTCTCCCATTTCTATTTTCAAATGAAAATGCTTGAAAAAGACCTCTGACTGGCCAGTGGTTTGAGCCATGGGCAAAGGGAGAAAGCTGTGCTGACCTGTTTCCTCTCATGCAGTTTTTCAATGGCAAAAAAAAATGTTCCTTCTAAACTGCTGCTCAGTGGAAGGAGAATATGAGGAAGGAAATTTTGTAGTAGAAAGACAGATGGCCAAAAAATTAGCTCAGCCTTTCCCAATCAGAGTGGTGACTAGAACTTTTGGAATTATAATGCAACGCATTTAAAGGACCCCAGATTGGGAAAAGCTGGGCTAAGAAACCTTATTATCTTCAAATATCTAAAGAGCTGTCACATAAAAAGGAAGTACATTTCTTCTCTACTGAGAGGGCAGGACCAGAACAAAAGGGTTAAAAGTACAAAGAAACATGTTCAATTTAGATTTTAGGAGAAACCTCCTAACTGTACAAACTGTTAGACCAGGTAGTCAACCTTGGCTCTTTTATGACTCGTGGACTTCAATTCCCAGAATTCCTGAGCCAGCTTAGCTGGCTCAGGAATTCTGGGAGTTGAAGTCCACGAGTCATAAAAGAGCCAAGGTTGACTACCCCTGTGTTAGACAGTGGAACACACTGAAAAATAAAGAGGTAATTCTTCACTGGAAATCTTCAAACATGGAATGGGGGATCATCTTTCAGAAATGTTCGTAGATTCAGCATTGTGTAGGGAATTGATGAATAATGTCCTTTCCGACTCTTGGATCTAATCTTCCTAATCTGTATTTCATTTGAAATAAACAGTTCATAACATAAATTATGTGATTTCTACTTCGACTTGAAAAGAAAGGGTTTTAACACAGCCCTAGAATGTCTTCTTGCACTTATGTGTGTAACTCTGCTTTTTTCCCCTTTTATCCCCTGATTTAATATCATATGGCATTCAAAAAAAAAACAGAGATACAAACCAGCACTTTTAACCTTCCATAACAATTTTCACTTATTCTTCACAAAATGTGTTCCTGACAATATCTCTCTAATCTAGAAGATGTAGCAAAATTAAACACCTGCATATATACTGAGGTTTTGTTTAAAACGTCATGAATGTTTGTGTCTTTTCTATTCTACTAGTTGTATTCGCTTTATAAAAATATTGTAACTGTTTTAACTCATTTACAAATTTAAAGGCAGCTTCCAGCGGGCAAGCTTCACTCATGAAAATATCAGATAATACACTGAAATCATTACCAGCATCATCACAGCTCTCAAAACCTGGCACCACTGTGCTGAGAGTATCGGGCGGGGTGATCACTGCAGCAACAACTTCAGCTGTGACACTTGCATCAAATGGTGTTCCCCAGGTGAGGTCCAGTATTGGTTAATTTGCATGTCAGGCTTCAAATGCATTACAGAGTTATGCAGGGGAAGAATCAACTTCCTACGCCTTTGAAATCAAAGTTACTTAAATGTGTGAAAAAATCAAGAGACCTTTGGCAAACTTACCCTCATACTATGTTTATAGAGAATGTTTTTTTTTATTTTATTATTTTGAATTCCTCCTTTTTTTGACCATGGTACTCAAGAAACTGTTGGGGTTCCCAGACAAGTTCCCATCCAGACTGTAATTTGCAGTAGTCCTGCATAGGTTAATTGAGATGATTGTATCAGAAGACTTCAGACTATGTCCTGGCATTAAAGCTATGCAAAAAATGTTGTCAGAAGGAAGAAAAAATACTCCCTTTTCATTCTTGTAAAATGGGCTTGTGATGGAAATGCTGGGCTGCTACTAGTAAAAAGTAGAGCACGGTATTTATGAAATCTTGAAACTGACAATGCACTGTGTGAAAATACTATAAGTGTTATATAAAATAGAACTGGACCCCCTTGCTTTTCTGACTCACAGCTAAAATATTGTATATGCATAGTTTAGGAATAATTAATTTGCAATTGTTTAAAATATTTTTTGCTTTTCTTTATTGGATCATTAAGCTGAAAAATGTGTTTTCCGCTCTCCCTGTTCTTTTTAACACAGCAAGCAGACAGTGCAAGCTCTAACTCCCCTTCATCTGCAGGCCCCATCGTGAAGACATCTGGGCAGCAACAGCAGGTTGTTGCCAATCATGGGCAGGCAGCATCAGTTGCACCTAATAAAACAAGTTCTTCCACAGTTGTAAGCATTGCTTCTTGGGTCACCACCCCAGCACCAACATCCGCGAAAACTGCAGTATCAGGTAATCTAGAACTAAAAGACCAAAACTTATCAATGGGATGCTTTTATCCAAACTAAACACAAAATCCACTGGTGTATGGTCTGAAATATATACAGTGAGGGGAAAAAATATTTGATCCCCTGCTGATTGTATACATTTGCCCACTGACAAAGAAATGATCAGTCTATAATTTTAGTGGTAGGTTTATTTTAACAGTGAGAGACAGAATAACAACAAAAAAATCCAGAAAAACGCATTTCAAAAAAGTTATAAATTGATTTGCATTTTAATGAGTGAAATAAGTATTTGATTCCCTATGAATCAGCAAGATTTCTGTCTCCCAGGTGTCTTTTATAAAGGTAACAAGCTGAGATTAGGAGCACTCTCTTAAAGGGAGTGCTCCTAATCTCAGCTCGTTACCTGTATAAAAAACACCTGTCCACAGAAGCAATCAATCAATCAGATGTTTGGAGGAAGAGATATTTGACAATATCTCTCAATTTATAACTTTTTTGAAATGCGTTTTTCTGGCTTTTTTGTTGTTATTCTGTCTCTCACTGTTAAAATAAACCTACCATTAAAATTATAGACTGATCATTTCTTTGTCAGTGGGCAAATGTACAAAATCAGCAGGGGATCAAATATTTTTTTCCCTCACTGTATGGGTGCAAGCTTTACTTGGGTTAATTGATTCAAAAAAATATTGTAGAAGCCCAAACATCAATTCTTGAACAAGCTTGATGCCTAGTTGAATAGTACATATAAGCTTCTTTAGTTTCTTGGATGAGAAGCAAAACATCTTCAAGGAAAAGGAAAAACAAAGTCCAGTTGCCTTTTGAAAGAGTACCTTTGGGGCTACCAATTGAGCCAGTTCAAAGTCTTTATTAAGATTTATTGCTTGGTAATAAGAACAGCAAAAAAAATATTTTTCTGCTCTTGCATCCATAGATAGCTGGCAGCCCTGTTTAAAGTGACCTGGCACTTCCTGGATAAAGAGGGATAATAGAAACATCTGTATGGCCACTATGTTTGATGCCTCTGTCAGATAGTCACTCCGATCTATTCTGAGTTGTACTTTGGCTGTGTGGATGCTTTTGAGTTGGCTGAGGCATGGTCTTGATTAGCTGGGAAGAGTTAAAGTCTGTTGTCCCTGAAATATGGACACGTTCTTCAGGATGCTAAGCAGGACCATTTGCATATTAGATCCATGGCTAATCAAGGCCTTATACTGTATATACTCTTCTAATGGAGAGTGGGAGCACACACACCCCGTGCGCTATTCACACTGATGAAAGGGAAAAGGGGATCGTGGTTACTGCTTTACAGTTGAAGTTAAATGATACGCAGGGAGGTGATGAGAGGAAGCAAATGGAGGAAATGTGTAAGCAACCCCCACAAACAGCACATGCCGACACGTTCGTGCCATTAGGATTACATAAGACTGGAGAAGGGGGTGAGGGAAAGGG
>NW_015386748.1:163573-186491 GCF_001527695.2 Protobothrops mucrosquamatus
CTGAGATTCGAACCTGGGCTGTCTGCATGTTAAGCAGAGATGTTAGCCACTAGGCCACAGGCTCTTTCTCACTTTGTTAGCTACAAGAGACAGGGGAAGAGGATGAATGCTTTTTTCTTTTAGAGCACCCTGTCGGCCCAAATATGGGAAAGAGAAGTCTTTTGCCTGTATCAGCTCAACCTAGAGCCATCCACAGGCATCCATATATATATGGATGCCTATTTCACACCAAGTAAGATCTGATTATTTGACAAGATGCGATTGAGGTGGTACATCCCTGGTGGTTCTCTAGGATCTATCAGTAGACCTTAATACCAGTTTTGGACATATTTTGGGTGTTATGGGTGGAAGGTATGATATTGTCATTCTCCTCTAGGGCCAGTTCCAGCTGGTCTTGGTAGGAGGGGAGAGATTAGCAGTAGACCTAGTTCTCCATACTGATACATAGATAGGAGAGCTGCCTTTTTATCTTCTTTGTTCTATGTGAAAAGAAGAAATAATTCATTTTAATAAATTTCTAACGTAGGGCTGCTAAAGATCCACTCAAACCAGAACAGCCCACAACAGGCTGTTTTGACAGTACCCAGTCAACTCAAACAACTTGGTGTAAGCACTGCTTCTGGAGGAGTCCAAACTATATTGATGCCTGTGAACAAAGGTAGGATGTAGTTGACAAGATATTGCCTAAATGTCCTTTTCAGTATTGCAGACTTCTCTGTTCTGTGTCTTCTGGATCTGTTGCGTTGCAAAGAATTTCAAACCTTTGGCTCTAATGGCCAGCAGACGTCAAATTATCTGGAGCACATTTGATGCCCTGCATATCATATCCTATTGACACTGATAACTATTGTATTACACTCTTGCAATTTTAATGTCCAGTAATATCATTATTAAAATCAACACCAGATTATGCAAAATGGTGAAAACATGGTTTGTGAGATCTAGAATTTTTTTTTTAAAAATGTTATACAAAGAACAGATTTTAAACTTTTTCAGATAAAATGTATACTGCTGTTGCAAAAAGCCATTGTTAAAATTGCTGTCATTTTCTGCTAAAATTATAGAAGTAATTTAGCAGCAAAAATGAAAAGGTGTTAAAGGTGAAGCATATTTGTCTACATTACCAATATTCCTTTTCTCTTACAGTGATACACTCACTTTCTTCCAGCAAAGCAACTGCTGTTACACCCATGACTACAACTAGTGCAGTTGTCCCAAGCACTCCTGAAGTGACTGTTACAAAAGGTAGAATTGCCCATTGTCATAATGAAGCCTTAGAAATGACTATATGATTAGCCACTATTCATGACATATATAAGACATTTATAATGGTTATTTTTGTAAATTAGTCAGTGGGATTGTGCAAAGCAATCAGAAAAGGTACTTTGCAAAGTACATTAGTATCAGCAGAGTATAAATGTCTGTGGAGATTCTCAGTCATCCAGATCATAGTTGTCTCAAAGGTTTTTTCAAAGAAAAAAACAGTCCAGTTGCCTTTTAAAGAAAAAAGCACCTTTGAGATATCAGTAGAGTCCCACTTCTTGAAACGTTAAAGCAGGGATCTTCAAACTTGGCCCTTTTATGACTTGTGGACTTCAACTCCCAGAATTCCTCAGCACACAGGCACACTGGCGGAGGAATTCTAGGAGTTGAAGTCCACAAGTCATAAAAGGGCCAAGTTTGAAGACCCCTGCATTAAAGCATTAAAGGGTTTGATGTGGCTGCTTCAGAGGCTTTCTCTGGTTGTGTGTTGCATATACTCTGCAAATATTTTCATTGGGACTACCAAGAAACTGAATATGCCTGCATACCTATTTGCTCATATAGCCACGGTTATCTAAGCTAAGAAAGTTGCTTCGCTTTGGATACTTTACACTTAGTGGAAGGGCCCCTTTCAAATGCTTTTTATTAGCCATCAGCTATGCCACGGTATGATTATGCAACTGAAGCAGATAAACCATTCAGCTTGATGAAGGTATTGACATCAATAAATCTTTTTTGGCATCCCTAAAAGTATAATGGTACTTTCACTTGGGGACCAGAGATAATACTAAGGCAGTTTTACTACTCAAAAAGCAGCAACCCAAAATAATAGGTTTTAAAATGTAGACCTTTTATATTGTATTTTTTCCTACCATCCACTTACACTTGCAGTTACTACTCTGTGAGGGAGATAGGTGGTTCCAAAAATTGATTGGTTGATTGATAAATAAGTCAATAAATGAAATACTTTATTTTGGTGCCAGGATTCCTCATTAAAATCTCTGCTTTCTTCCTTCAGAAAAATTACAGGTAGTCGTCAACTTGCAATCACTATTGAACCCAAAATTTCTGTTGCTGAGCGAGACAAGTGAATTTTGCCCCATTCTATGACTTTTCATGCAACAGTTGTTAAGTGAATCACTGCAGTTGTTAACTTAATAACATGGCTGTTAAGTGAATCTGGATTTCCCACTGACTTTGTCAGAAAGTCACAAAAGGTGATCACATGACCCCTGGATACTGCAGTTGTCATAAATATGAGGCAGTTGCCAAGCGTCCGAATTTTGATCATGTGACCGTGGGGATGCTGCAACAGTCCTAAATATGAAAAACAATCAAAAGTCACCTTTTTCAGTGCCGTTGTAACTTCGAATGGTCATTAAATGAACTGTTGCAATTCAAGGACCACCTGTAGTTTTTTTCCTACTCGTCTGAAACAGAAGACTAGCATTGCCTTTCACCTGCCTAACAAACATTTTTTAAAATATTCTATTATCTTTTAAAGTGAAGCTGGAGCCTGATTCAGCAGGGCAAAGCTGTAGTATTCCAGTCTCTCAGGATGCTCAGTCAACAATAAAAACAGAGGAAACTTCAGAACTTGGAAATTATTCCATTGGGTAATTATTCTTGAGAAGTTAAAATAACTTACTACAGGGAGCAATGGCTTTTATAAAAAATATGGGTTATATTTTGATGAGCCACTTGAATTTGTTGGGAGTTCATCCCTATTAATGTCGAAATGAATTTTTTCAAGAAAATTATTTTAATTTTGTTCAATCCAAGCAGTTGACACTTTATAGTGGATATTGGATAGATCACAGTATATTAAGGGTATGAAATACTTCACAGGTGCACATTAAAATTATACTGACTGGTCTGCATATCTGCATGGATATACTGCATTTTAGATGCAGCACTGGATCCATAGAAACAGGTTACTTTGTTCGGATTTATCTTTGTCTCAAACTTTAAGAACCACATCAAGCTATATATATATATATAGCTATATCCAGCTATAGACCTGAGGTAAGAAACCTCTATTATGATCCTCACAGACTCCTCCCTTTATTGCAAACCAAATTACAGCAGCATAATTTCCTATTTTTAAAAAAAAGCTTAGTAGAAGTTTGTAATACAACTTTTTTTCTTTATTTCGTATCAAGTTTGCGTAAGCTTAACACTGCCCTCCCCTTGTAAAATACAACCTTCCAAAATATAAAAGCTGGGAAAGGATTGAAAATGTTTGTCTAAATATTACTGTCTTTATGTACACAGAGATTTCTCTTTGTGCTCTGTAGTAGCAATGCAACAGTATCTGTACATGCATGTTCTTTGTACAGTAGAAGCATTATAAAAAGCACTGTATTATCCTATATAAATTCTATATTAAATGCTACCTCTTTATTTTTTACAGGGCAGAATATTTAGACAACCTCCCGCAACTTTTGACAGCAATTGTGAAGAAAGTTCCATTAATTGCTGAGAGAAGTAATGAAAACATTGTTTAACATTCATTCTTTGGTGTAATATGCTCAGTACATACTAAGTATGGCCATTGGTCCATCTGCCTGCATTTTCTGTAGAGCAGTGGTTCTCAAAATAAGTGATTCTGCCCCCTAGGGAGGGTGTTTGCATTATCAAGAGGGGTATTAGGCACTAAGGGGACAACAGGAACATTAGCACGCGGGTGGCATGAGAAACAATTGTGATTATAATCACAGAATTACACAGAATTTACCCAACAAACTTTATTAAGTGTGTAAAACTGTAAACAATAACTTCGATAATTATAAATACATCAGACTTTAGAAGGATTGAAATATTATGTTGCTTTGACACATGTTAACCATATGATTATGCTGGGTATTAGTGCAACTGTATGATTCATGAAAACATGCTATGCAATAATTATTTTTTTAAAAAAATATATTTTGCACACACATAGGACAGTAAGGTTAAGTAAGAGAGTGACATAAGTGTTAGAAAAAGTCTTATCTTCTCAAGCATATACAGGTACTTTCCTTGGTTAACAACCATTCAGAACAGCCATTCAAAGTTACAATGATGCTGAATGAGTGGTACTTAACAACTGGTCTTTGAAGATCTAGCCATCCCCACACCCACACAGTCATGTGGTCATGACCAGCTCACACTTAATGATGGTTGCAGCAGCCCACAATCACGAATTCACCATTTGCAACTTTCCCTGCTGGCTTTCCACAGGCAAAGTCACTGGGGAAGCTGATAGAGAAATTGCAAGTCGCTCTTGTAAGTCACTTCCACTCTCCCTGCTTTTTCTTCTCAGGAGCCCAGGTATGGAATATGAGATCCTGAGAATCTTGTACTCTGTAGTGTGTGCCTATTCGTATTCCGTAACACAGATCTGCACACTCCTGCACCAGGCAGCAGCCATCACAAGCTATGCTTGTGCAGCACTGTGGAATCTGTTTCTGGCACCCACTCCCAAATCCATCACAGTCCTCCTGGCCTGGCCACACTCATGCTTCACCACGGTAGCCATTTACCTGCCCACTAACCTGTTTGAAAACCACCCAGGGTTTGCAACCAAATTCTCCATTGAATTTGCATGTTGGAAGCTGGCAGGAAGTTGCAAACCAATCCCTGCTTAATGACCTGCAACCCTCATTTAACAACAGCAATAGGGACTATTGGGATTTGTTGATAATGTTGCAGTTTATGACTGTATCCATTTAGCAATGGAAATTCCAATCCAAATAACCATCATTAAGCAAGGACTACTTGTATAAATTTTCTCAGTAATTTTTTCAATTATATGTGGAAATTGACTAATGCAGTTTACAATTACAATAGAGTATAAATGTGATAAATTAATAATGCTGGCAACTTTTATGTGCCCAATTTACCCATCTGTTAATTAAAGAAATAACCATTGAACGTGTACATGCTGCTCTACATCTTTAATACTGTTAATGTTTCCCTTGTCATCTTATGGATCATGGGAAAATACCAGGAACAAATGTATCTTGGTTCTTATGAAGAAAAAAAACAATGACAATGGAAGTTATTTATAACTTATTTATAATACCTACTTTAAATAGTAAGTCAATGTTCCTTAATCAGTTTGGGTCTTTTAAAAAATATCTTACAATTTCCTGTTTTTATGTATCTATTTTTTCATGTCAAGATTATTCCTGCTAGCTGAGTTCCATATCTTTTCCTCAGCATTTTTTTAAAAAAATGTTTGGCTAAATATCTTATTCTGACTGGTGTACATGAGGGCAGTGAATTACAATAATGCTGCTGATTGATTTCTGTTTCAACCATCAGAACACTAAGTTCCATTTTCTTGTTCCACTTACAAAGCTTGTATTGTTTGTTTTTTTTAATTCTGAAGGATAACAAGCATTCAGAAAGTGCTCACATTTTTGCTGATATTCTGAAAGACACCAGAGACAGTCTAACATTTTAAAGTCTTCTCTTTATGAGGAAAGGGAATGGGAAATTAGTACCCCTGAAATCAAAACTTCCAGTGCAGTATTGCAGGCAAACTCTGCTCCCAGCCTGGAGTTCAATCTGAACGGGGCTCAAGGTTGACTCAGCCTTCCATCCTTCTGAGGTCCATAAAAAGAGGACCCAGATTGTTGGGGACAATATGCAAATAATGCTTCTACATTGTAAGCCCCCGCCCCCCGAGAATGTTGTAAAGCACTGTGGGGTGCTGTATAAGCCTAAATGCGGTTGCCTATTGCACTCTCAAGTTTAATCTGATCCATCAGACCAGTCCCTCTGACTCAAAGGATTTAAAAGAGATTCCTCTCCCACTTTGATCTGCTTTTTACCATATAGGAGAACTAAAAGGACAATAGTTTTCTGTAGTCTATTGGGCTATGCAGTGGAAGGGATTTAGAGAAGGTGGTTTGGAATATGTAGGAGCACAGACATAGCACCCAACTATAATCAAGGAGAGAAGCAACCTAGAGCTAAGGAGAATTTTCCTGACAGTTAGAACAATTGATCAGTGGTACAACTTGCCTGCAGAAGTTGTGAATGCTCCAACACTGGAAGTTTTTAAGAAGTGACTGGGCAGCCATTTGTCTGAAATGGTAAAGGGTTTCCTGACTGAGCAGGGGGTTGGACTAGAAGACCTCCAAAGTCCCGTCCAACTCTGTCATTCTATTCTATATCTGTTTGATGCAATCATTTCTTTTTTCTTGAGAATGGATAGCTGTCCTCTGTAGCTGACAGCTCAAGAAATAATGTAGCTTCAAAGAGATTACAGATTAAAGATTACAGACATTATATTTGCAGCATTAAGTGTTCCAAGCACCTTTTTGAAATCACATACTAAGCACTGCATAATCCTTAGAAAAACATACTATGTGAGAGTTGAATCAGACTCCTAGCCCAAATCCAGCTTCTGATTTTTATAGTGTTACTTAAATGAGCTGCATCTTAATGATGAGAAAATAGCTGCTGAATTATTCAGCTAAGGCTGGCTTTATTTTCATCCACATTAAAATACATAAAATAAAATAGGTGTTTTAATAACAATTGACACTTTACGTGCTGAGACTTAGTATTCTTGAAATAAACAAACCAATGTATGTACCTAGTTTCCATACTGACTTTATTCAGGCTCCTACTTTTCCCTTCTCCAAATCATTTTTAGTAATTTGTTTCGCTGCTGTTTTTTTATGCTCAGGAGCTTCCATCTTTCTGAATAGTTCCAAAAGGCTAGAAAATTGTCTTATGTCACAAATACTACCCCTGTTATTTACTTATTGTTCAAATAGCTATGGTAATATCTGTTAGTGTTCTTTCTGATTTAGTATCTATTTTAAATCAGGGTTAAAGGCTTTTCAAGTTTTCCACAAGGCACTTCCTGATTTTATTAATAAGTAGCATATTTTGATTTAAACTATGTTCTGAGATGTTTAGAAATAGCTTGCCATATAATATATTAATTTCCATGGTTATTAAAAATCTAAAGCTTTTGGTTTCCTTTGTCTGCTTTTTTAGCTGAAGATGCCAATCCTTTCTGTGCCAGTTCTGTGAAACAGTATTATACCTGGAATATTGGAAAACGAAGAGCTGCTGAGGTAATTTTAATGTATTCTGTTAAGTCAAATTTAAGCCTCAGGGAAATGTATGACTGAAAACTGTCCTTTAGAAAGGTGATTTTTAAAATCCCTAGAAATCAGTAAAAAAATTATTTCTCACATTTAATACATAGCCATTTTTGCAGAGATTTACTAATACTTAGCTAAATAAAATGTAACCGAACTTAAAGTTCCGTGTCCTGTTTTAACATTATACAATCCAGATCTTTTGTGTGAAATAGCAACTTTTTCCCCAATGTTACATTTAGGTTGTCATTCTTCCAAGAGTGTTTTTAAATTTGCTTTTAATGTCTCTCTTCTTCTTGACAAAACGAATCTTCTGTTGCGAGCACCGTGATGAAAAACAAGGAAGCGTTCCAGGAAAGATTGTATTGCCCTCTGATGTAACAAACTGAAAACAAAAACGGAATTTGCCCTAAAACAGTTTTCAATTCCTGAGCTTTTAGAAGCAAAAAAGTATAACTGTTTATTTGATGTTATTTTTGTTCTTGTTTATTAGATGTATATAACAATGCACCCTATTTTAGAGCTACAAAGACAAAATATAGAATGGCTAGAACAGCGAGATCATCTATTAACAGAAGTCATTCATCTGTTTGGAACAATTTAACATGTGCACACAAACATAGGCACCACAGGTCCCATTGTTGCTGTATGTGACTTTGACAAGCAGCAATTAAGCAGTAGAGGATCACCTGGTCACCATTTGGGAGATAATAGTTATCTACAGTTTTACTTAGCTCTTACAATGCACACAGATCCATTGAATTAAAAGACTATAATATAACTATAATAAAAGATATAAATATTTGATTCTATTTAACTTTCCTTTTTCATCTGCAGTGGCAAAGAGCCTTGACAATACGGAAAATCCTTCAAGAAATCATAGAAAAATATCCTAAATTTCACAGCATTGTCCCTCTGAAAACAAAGCAGGTTGTACATTGGTGTCGCTTCCATGGCTATACACCACCTGACCCAGAAACGTTTACGAATGAGGATTCCATAGAGGATGTGCTAACCCAAATAGACAATGAGCCAGGTAAAGAGTCTGGTTTCAGAACACCAAAAGGTTTATTTTGGCATAATTTATAGAATGAAAATAAATTATAGGATTAGGTTTCCATCTTGGTCTCCTAAAGCCAGCATCAGTTTTGCCTGGATGATTCAATATGTGTTTTTAGGACCACGTATAAAAATGCTATATTTAATAGTTTTCCTTTAAAGTAGGGTATTGCCTTCTGAGTTTTGTGGGGCTATTTTTATTATTTGTGACTGGTTTGGGGAGGTTCAGGAGAAATGAGTGAATGAATCAATAAATGAAATATATATCACTGTGGTCCTGAAACAATGGAAATATGACAAACAGATTTTTTTTAAACCCAGTGGTATGGATTACTCATCATAGTTGCCAATGACATATTAGTATTCTTATTAGTGACTGTTGCACAAAGAGAAATAGATACAAATATATATTCATACTTCATTGAATTGAGTGTGCTCCATTTCTTCAACACCAAAGCTAACAATTCTGAATTTACAAATATTTTCGTTAATATTTTTAGTGGTTTCTCTTTTGATATAATGATTGAAACTTGAGAGATATCTGGATAGTAGAGGATTGGGAGTTTAAGTTTCAGGTTATAGCAACTAGAATTTGTTTTATTTGCAATGAACTGCATGTCGCTTTATATAAATTATTTGCTAATCTTGTCTTCTGTGCCTAATTGCTACATGGAAAAGAATGCTCATCTTCTTATACCACTGGGGAAGAGCTGTGTCAAAAGCTCATAGAACTAGAGCAGCTCCTCAAACAAGAATCAGACAATGATGAGGAAGTGGACATTCTTAACATTACTGAACCTCTGAAACTAAACATTAAAAAGGAACAGGAAGAGACACAAGAAGAGGCCAAATTCTACTTAGCACCACAGTCTACATCTGAGTTTGTGCGTGAGACTGCTCAACAGGTAAATTTTTAAAAGATTTTTAATATATAACTTTGTCATTATCTTGAGGTTTAATATATGTAATATTTAGAATGGTTGCCAGTTGCATTACCTTTCTCTTCAACAAGCTAGAAGGTCTTGAATGTCCTTTTATAGTTTTATTCCCCAATTGCTTTCACAAATAGAAAAAAAAATGTTCAGTTCTAGGAAGTCAGGATCACAGACTTGCCACAGAACTGTTAGTCATCAGACTTAGAACTCCAGCTATGCACTCATTGTTCTTTAATCAACTTAATCAGGACCCCAAAATAATTGGTTCAAATTCTTACCTGAGTGGAACTGTCTGCGGTTGCACTAAAAAACAGCAAATGTTGAATTTGAAATTACATAATCCTCTTACCTTTTTATAATAATTTTAGTCCACGTGAAGTGCCAAAGTTGCAAGATTCTTTTCAGCAGCTAAAGTAGAACTGAATATGATTCAGCTTATGTGCTCTCTCGCTCTCTCTCGCTCTCTCACACACACACAGACAGACAGACACACACACACACACACACACACACAAATGTATTTAGTGATTCTTCAGTTTACAAATTCAGAATCCTGTGTCAAATATTTATGAATCCTATCAGAAATATTTAGGAAATGTAATTTGAAAGTAGCCCAGTACCTAGGCATCGGACAAAAAACTTAGCAGTTATTGTTACATGTTATAATCCAGTGCTGGTCTGTTGGATAGTTGAATGGTTGCATTTTGTACAGCAAGGATACAGCTTTAAAGTTTCAGAACAAAATGCTAATTTTCTAAAGACTACACTTCTCTGAACATACAGCAATTTATTCCAATTGAATTTTAAATGGAACTGCTATTACCAGTTCTAAGAGTTATTTTAACTTCTGAAGGTGGTACATTTTTGCGAAGTTAATTATGAACATATCCTCTCATTTTATAGATAGGAATTTCCTTTCCACCTGTGGAACTTCACAAAAATATATATGCTTTTATAATAGAAGATATGATTTTAAAGGTAAGCTGTTAACAAAATTCTCACTGTTAAAGTAGTCTTAATCATAGTCAAATTAAGTACAGAGATTTAATTTAAGCTGTGAGAGGTATTGGCTGCAGGTAGAACAAGGTGATAATAGTGTCTTGCGTATCTTTATTTTAATAATATTTATAATTTATTGGATGTATAAAGCTGTCAAATCAAAAGGCTCAAAGCAGCATACAGCAATACCGTGAAAGTAGTAATACAAAACCAAATTCAGAGATACAGTGCATGGAGGGGGGGAGGAATATAAAATGTTTCCACAACCTAACTTTGTCCAGTTGGGATCACAATTGCGAGACTTTTGCTCATGGTGTTGGGGAAAACACTTTTCTAGAGGACAGTGTGACTGGAGGTAAATAAACCTCCAGGGGATGGTATTCCAGCAGGTAGGAATAGGAGCAGCAACAGAGAAAAATCCATTGTTACTTGATGGGATCCAGAGTTTTCCCAATGTTATGTTTCTGAAACTGTAGAACAGTTTGAAGAAATGCACCGTAGGCTACTTTGGTAAATAAGTTTTATTTTATGCACAGGATTCTGAGGTATAAAATATTCTGAAATATGTCCTCTGTTACTTAAAAACATTCATCCATGTCTACATTATTTATTTCTGATATGCACTCTACAACAGGCTACAGAACAGTTGGTCAATGACATTCTAAGAGAAGCACTGGCAATTGGCTACCAATCAGCTCCTCGGAACAGGTATACTTGTTTAACTTTCACGTCTACGTTCTAAATATATATATTAACCAGCTCAAGGTTGACTCAGCCTTCCATCCTTCTGAGGTTGGTAAAATGAGGACCCAGATTGTTGGGGGCAATATGCTGTCTCTGTAAATCGCTTAGAGGGGGTTGTAAATCACTATGAAGTGGTATGTAAGTCTTAGTGCTATTGCTATTCTTGAAATACTGAATAAAGATATAAGATAAAATGAGAGAATTGGATGAATACAGTCTGGGTCCTCATTTACCAACTTCAGAAGCATGGAAGGCTGAATCAACCTTGAGCCAGTGAGAATTGAACTGCTGGCAGTCAGCAGAATTAGAATGCAATACTGCATTCTAACAACAGAATTAGAATGCAATACTGCATTCTAACAACTGCGCCACCATGACACCAAAATAAACAAAAGATAGTTGGCATCCCTCATTTATTCCTTTTTCTATCTCACAGAGTTTTGTTAAATCTTCAGTGACAATTAATAGAATAACAGAGTTGGAAGGGACCTTGGAGGTCTTCTAGTCCAACCCCTGGCTCAAGCAGAAGACCCTTTACCGTTCCATTCCTATACCATTATTTGTACTTTCTGTGAAGTATAAATCCATCTTATCCATTTTATAAAGTTCTCTTCAAAGTTCATATCTTACAATATTCCTACTCTTATTTTGTCATTTTGATTGCCAAATTGGGTTCTGGGAACTGCAAATGAGGTACAAATCCAGATTCTAACATTCGCCTGCTTTAGAGAAAATACTTTAAAATAGAATAGCACTATTAAATATGGTAGATTTCCAAAAGACTCCTGAGCAATGACAAGGTATTGTTCCATGTTTTGGCTCAATAGTTTTGTGTTTGAGGTTTTATCCTACTCTCTCTCAGTATTATGTTAGAATATGTTTTTGAAACTGAGCATTTCTTTAAAATGGTTTCACTGGCCATAGAAGAAAGAAATGCAGGGGAACATGGAAGTCCTGAACAACTTCTTCATATTCCATCCGCAGAAATGGTTTGAAATAAAATTAACTTGCTTGCCATGTAGAAATTCCCAGATTCATCCCTCATTTTAATCAGTAAGGAATCAGGGCAAATGAAAGAAAAAAACAAACTCCAGGAATTTGTTATGAAAGTAAATATAATTGGATTTGATATACGGAATAGTTTTACATGATATAAAATAACTTTCTATATTCCTATATGATCTGTTTTAAATATGTAGATAATTTTTAAACTATGTCTGTGTAGGGTTTTTAAATAAAGTACTGCTTATATAATTGTAAGGAAGCTGAAATGGTTATTTAATGATAATTGAAGCAATTGTTTATTATCAAGACAACTATAGTGCGCTTAAAGCACATTTATAGCTCTGTCTTTGCCTGATATACTGGAACACAAATCCCTTTATGTGCTGCTAATTGTGAATAATAGGAAGTATAATCCAACAAGTGTGGAGGACATCAGGCTGGGGAAAGTTGGAGTTCTTCCTTATTTTTTGCTTCACCAAGTAGCATATAAATCCTTCACAGGTTGCATTCCATCTGCATTTTCTCTCTGCAGGATTCCAAGAGAGATCACAATGATGAACATTCACCAAGCTATCTGTAACATTCCCTTTATGGACTTCCTTACAAATAAGCATATGGGAATACTGAACGATGAACAGTGATATGGATTGAAAAGCTACATAAAGCTTGAATAAAGATAATGGCCCAAATTACTTGTGTCCAGATGCCTGTTTACATTGTAGAGACTAAGTTAACTTGAGTGCTACAAATCAATGTTTCAACCAAGTTTTTTATTTTTAAAAATAAAGCATTTTTAAATATTTTTTAAGAAAAGGCTTTTTTAAAAATCAATTTTAAGTTCACCTGTCAGATGTTAGTGGCAGCTGGCTCTAAATATGCTGTGAAAGTTAAAAGATAGTATACTGTGACTTAAGTTGCAGGTATCATGGTTTAGCATGGAAGTTACTTATCACAGAAAGTTTTCGGTGATATGTTTTGCAGTTTAATGTAACCCATGGATATGGACTGGCAGCCTCTGGGAATCGATTAAATGGATAAGCATAATGATAGACTAGTTCAGATATGCTAAGCTATGGTATACTGTTAAAGGAACAAGTCTTGCCTTTCCCTAAGTTCATATATTGCTTTTCTTTAAATGGACATAGTCCCAAAGAGACGGAGACTTTTGCTGCAGTTTGCTATATCATCTTAACTGGAATTAATCATGTTAAAGTAACAAAACTTTAGGGACTAGAGTAAGATAATTCTCAGAGTTGATTAAAGTGAAATTGACTTCAAGTGGTCATACTATATCCTCACTAAGAAGCTTCTTGGGATTTAATAGGCTTCCTTTTCAGTTGTATTGTCAGGAAGCTTTCTTTGCTGAAAATAAATCTCAGCAAAAACAAAAAAAACCCTACATAACTTAAACCAGTGATAATATAATAAAAGTAATCTGATGCTCTGAGTTAGCAAAGCAGGTATTCATAAAATCTTACCCTTTAAAATGTGTGGTATTTCAGGTTTGACTTGTAGTTTGGGCATATCTTCATTTGGAAAATGAGAGAGTTGCTATTATATTAGACTGATATACAATATTATACTATTTGAACTTTATTGATTGAAACAGTCTAATTCTACACCCTAGATTCTTTTTCCTAGAATAGCTCCTTCAAATACTTGAGGACTATTATTGTCCATGTTGATTACCAACTTAAACCCTTATCATCATATGTACTATAATGTATAATTGTCTGATATACCTTTACAATAAATCTTCTTTATTAAGTACAGTATGATGGAAGTACTTGGTTTGTTATTGCTTCATGTTTATGCTGTTTTCATTCCTGTTTCTGCACTAATCTCTTTAAATCTCAGTCCTGTTTCCATTTTTTATTGAAATTGCTGATTTGCACTACACTACGTACCCTAAATTGAGTTATATAGAAAACATACTACAAAACTAAAAATACTCTGAAGAAAGGATATTCAGATTTTTATCTTCATTTTCAGCTTTTAAAGTGAACAAGGAAAATGAAGGAGTGACTTATGTATAGTTTTCATTCCCAAGTTTCTTACATGAAGAGATGGTTGCAATTTCCATTTTGTCAAGCCAAGCTGCACCATAATATTCAAAACTGATTAAAATGTAACATGGAAACTGGATTTGACATGATATGCTGTACTATTACAGTACTACCGTCATAATCATCATAATTCAAAAAGAGCACAAACATTAGCAGAATTAGTAACACAGTGCCAGAGCCGGCATTCTCTGGATGAGCCTCTATGATTACTCCTTTTAATAAAGTTTACATGACATTTTGCATGGCTCAACATTGGAGCCATGAGAAGAAAAAGAGAAATGCTGCACCAGAGCTATAGTTATTGACTTCACTTTACCTGTAACCCATCTGGTCACTGTTACATTTGTGGACTCTAAATCTGTGCAGTTCTATAATTTGCTGATTTTTCTATTGCTGTGCTCAAGCAATTTGTATATCACATTCAAATATGTACACATTCAAATATGCTCAGGAGAAGTACATTCCATACTAGGAACACACGGAATACATTTCTTGAACTGTAGACAGAACTCCATATTTAGCAGAAGTCATCATAGTATTCTGGTAGTGGCAAGAATATGATAAGATAAATCTGGTAGGAAATATCTTTATTGTTTGGTGCTTCTCTAGTGTTATTGAACCTAAATATTGAGGTCTGCATACATAGTTCAGTCAAGAATTCTATATCTCCTACATAGATTCAATAGTTCTTTTCAGTTAACAGGCATTTTGTATCTAAGTAATGAACTGTAAGAGCTTTTTCTCCTTAAAAGCAAGTCCAATGTTAACAATTCATACTACCTAATCACAGTGATGGCTGCAGGATGTGTATTGCCATAGCAACTACATTCTAGGATAATAAAATGGCAGGGTGCTTCATTTGCTTAAAATATATATTGCATGAGATTAAATATCAGTGTTTATACACACACAGTCGGGAGTTAGGCTACATATAGACACGGTGTACCAAAAGTCAGGCCCAGCTGGGCCAATCACAATGTTTTATTAATACTGTTTCAGAGAAATATTACCTATCTTAGAAAGTTCAAAAGTCGTGCATCAAATAATTAATGAAATGTTTAGAATAAAATGGCAACCAATTTGAACATTTAATGCAAGTTATATAATAAATTGTCTATGAGGATGGACTTTTGATACACCCTATATATATATTCCATAGTATCTCCGTATTTCCATGAACCTTCTAGGCAGTAGACAGTAGACAGTAATTTCATGGTTAGCCAATATTCTAATTTTGGTTTGATTGGCTATAATTTTATTTCCATTTAATCAAAATGTTTTCCATTTTCTGTATTATGCCTGTGTTACATATAACTTGTGGTTACAATAAAAGATTCTTACAGCAATGCAATCCCAATACATGATACCTAAAGCTATAATGCATTAAGAACTTTTATATTTTCAGGGTATTCTTAGGTTGGGTTTTTTCTTTTCTAAATTAATATATCTGTGATCTATTTTCACAGAGTTTCAGCTCTTGCTTGATTATATGGTTTTCTGTAAAAGGTGCTGGGGAGAGTGAGACAGATCCTTTATCAAAACAACATTTCCATGTCTTCATCAATCATTTTGATATTGTTCTTTTAAAAAATAATTTTCTGCAGCAATATTGTAATAGGTAAGTAACATACCTGATATTTTTATGTTGGAAACAAATATTAAGAAGCTATAGGTAAGCACCAAATACTTCTAATAAATATTCACCATGAACCGATTTGCACTCTTATCCCCATACTAAGAATATGTGGAGTTTGCCTTCAGTATTATTCCTTACATTTTAAAATCTCAAAAATTGTCTTTTGGATATAGCTAGAGAACCCAAAATAAGAAACTGCATGTATCTTATCTGCTTAGAATATCCAGTTATCCAAACTGACTTCATAATAAGTGACAAAGACACAAAACGTGGTGGACCCATTTGTACTTTTTTCTGCTGCTTAATTCTTTATTTCACTTGTATCCTATATCCTTCTATGTTCCTTTCTGCACCTAAGTTGATTTTACCATCCTTGACCCAAAACTTTATATGGGTATAATGCCTCCCATTTCTTTTGAAAATGTGTATAGATTAATTGCATTTTACAGAATAATGCTTCCTCTTTTCTCAGCAAGGGTTTGTCATTCCTAGTTCCATGTTAGGAAGGAGAGTACAGAATGTAGGAAAACATATAGTTTCCCACTCTGGGTAGATAAGATCAGGAAGCAACGTACATGACACTTTATATTATTGTCCTTCAATGTAAACTTAGTTCATCTTTCAGTATTCAACTGAATTCCATTAGACCAAAAAACTACAGCAGAAAGAATGTGTAGACAAAAATACATTTTAATAAATTATCTAATTCCATAAAATACAAATATCATGTTCTGCCGTATTTTTTCTTTAAGAAATAAAATAACTGTAACCAAGTAGGCAGTGTGATTTTCTTTTCTCCATTTAGTAAAAGTCAGGCTTACAAATAGTTAAACCAATTAATATTCAAAGAAATTAGATCAGTCAAGCAAAATTAATAGGAATTTCACCTAGAAACATTCAACATGCAAGGATTGCAATTTGGAACATGTTTCTACAAATTGTATTTTTTACCTTCACATTCCTCCTAATCCTTTCAGCGTGTTGGATTCATCTGGCAAACTGGCTTCATATGACTACTGGAGGAGCAATGTTGTCATTTACCTTCTAGACAAGCACCTTATAATTGTGATTGTTCCAAAGCCAGGTAGGTGGGGGGTGGACATGCTCAAGGAGATTTTGAAACAACAATTCTCAAGCAGCAGGCCCTTTGCTATAAAGAAAAATGATTGCTACATGAAATATTGTCAAAAGCAGTTTATGATATGGCACTAGTGGAAGGCAAGAGAGCCTCTTATTCAAAGAATGAAAAAATGTAACAAGTACATACCCTAACCCTTAAGACTTTTCTGATAATGTAAATAACTTTTTAGATCTTAGCTGAATGATTACAATTAAGAAAATTTTCATGAAAAAACAATTCGCTGCAGCCAATTTTCTCCAAATTATACAGTACTTTACTTGTACTTCTGTTTTTTATTTGAAAGATTGGCTGCATGTTATTAGCCACATTTTAAACTAGGAAATGTTAAATATGAATTATTCAGAATAAAATTTGCAAGGGCCTTGTATGCATACACAGAAATGGGACATCACTGGGCTGAGAAGAGAAATTTCATGTGCCCAACAAAAGCTTACAAAAGTATACTGGAATCAAACCAACAAATTATGATTAACTTCTGCAAAGGTAAATGAAACAATGCATTAAGTTGGGGTGGTTATCATGTTAAACCCTGTCTTAAATATATGGAATATTAGGGATGAATGAGAACTAAGAACTAATGTATTTAAAATGTCTAAGCAAAAATTACAATATTGTACAAAAGTGCTCTTTCAAAATAATGAAAAGTAAAATTGTCTCTGAAAATTATACTATAACATATATAACGCATACTTCCTTAGCAACAAGCAGTAATTTTGCTTTTTCAAGGCAAATCATTTTCTAGTTTGCATACTCAAAAACTATGAATGTTAAATAAAATCACATTAAGCATGCACTTTTTTCTTTTGGAAAATCATAATTTTTCCTATCTACAACATTTACAAACACATTAAACAAATTATCTTGGCCATTGCTTTAATATCTGGCCTAGTGCAATATTCAATACTTAACCCAAACTAGTATGGGCTACTAGCCCCCAAGAAAATGTGAATACTAGTTGCAGTTACCTCTACTGCCTTTGAGAAGTTTTCTTCCCAGAATTTAATAACTGAATTCTCAGTGAAATGGAGCTTTCAGGAAAACATTATCAAGACTGAAAAAAACCACTTCCAGGAAAAAGTGTGCTTGTTAAAGATCAGTTAATTCTATGTACATCAATCAGGGAACACTGATGAGGCCGTGATCCTCTGGCTGTGTGTTGCACTTTTAGCTGTGTTTCTTATTTGCATACATTAATATAAACAACCTTTTCTGTATAATGGGCAGAGCATAAGTAAATAAAGCAACCTCACTTTTAAAACATCCAGCTTTCATTTCATAGCATGATTTAGGGGTCTCTCTGGCTTAGAAAAGAAACAGGATGGTTTGTAATACTTCTTAGTCATAGCCACTTTTTAAACTTCACAGTAAAAACTAGACTTTCCTTTGGGAATGTGTTGATGTGAGTGTGATAGACGGGCTACATGTTGGTCATACAGCCATAAAGGAGCTTGCACCGTGGCTCACATGACCAAAAGGACTCAGGAAAACAGCCTAGGAAAAAAAACGAACCAAAGATATAAGAAAGCCATAAGTAAAGGGAACACCTTCACCAAAAGAAAAAACAATATTGACAAGTAATCCTCTTGAAGCAATACATACTAAAATTTTCTGAAGAAAGTATATAATTGGGCTAATAGTATCAAAACTCTAAAAGATGTTTTTTCCTTTTCTTCCAGAACCACAAAAAAGCAGCCAACATTTGACTGGAAGCAATTGTTGCTTCCTCTACTCTTCCCTGATCAGAACCCACCTGGAGTACTATATCCAGTTATGGGCAGCACAAAGGAGAAGGACAAATTGGAATGAGATCAAAAGAAGGTTACAAATATGGCTAGGGATCTGGAAATCAAGCCCTAAATAGTGAGGGTTGACTGAACATTGAGGAACAGTGAAAGGATCTAGATATGTTTAGCTTACAAAAGAGACAACTGAGAACAGGAGCATAGTCTTCATATATCTTAAAGATGCAGATCTGACTGATCTATCGATAGTGGAATTGGCTGATGCATAAAGTGGTGAGTTCATCTTTGCTTCAAGTTTTCATAAACAGTGGCTGGGTCACCATTTACCAGAAAAGTTCTAGCAGGACTAAGTGGCCTTGAGCTAAATTCCAACAATAAAATGCTATGTAACAAACAAGGGAAGATGGAAACCACATTAAATAACTCAGAATGAATACTATACGCACTGTTTGTGCCTATCTCCTATAGTACCTGCTCAGCCAAATTTGATCCAACAGGATTGGGGTGATCTAGTTCCTTTGATTAAACAATGCCCTCTGTTGGGACTCTAAAAGTGCACCTTCTTTGCTGTACCCCCTGCTCTCTGGAATGAGGTTTCCCCTCCCCAGAGATCTGGATGGCCTCCATCCTGCTGTTTTGGAAATCCCTGAAAAACTGGCTTTGTTATTGAAGTCCCATTTTGGGTCATGTGGGTTTGCTTTGCTGTTGTTGAGTTTGTTCTATCTTTTGTTCGTTTTTATCATGCATTATTTCATTGTTCTTCATGTTTTTAACCTGTGAATTTCCTAGAGTTACTGGGAGTTGAGCAGTGTAAAAATTTAAAAAATGAAATAATGAAATTAAATGAAAAAATTAAAAAAAGAATTGATCCCTGTAGGGTGCTTGTGTTTAAATAACTTGGGAGGTGATTAAGGACATACATAATATAAGTGATCAAAGCTACTCAGCCCAACTCCACTTTCATTGCTATGATGCTTTAATTACTTTTAAAAATAATTGTAATTAAAATAAAACTCAGATTTAAGGATTCTCTTTAATATAATGATTCTCAATAATGTGGCATTAAAATGTCTTTAAAAGTATGAGACTCATTTAAAGGTGAGTGAAAAGAAGTAACAAAATTCAAAATCTACCCAAATTGTTTTAGGGACCACTTAGTAAAATGACCATGAATTAATGAAAGTGGAAAATTAGTGATGCATTTTATACAGTGTAATTTTTCTTAAGAATCAGCTTAAAGCAGTGATGGCGAACCTTTTAGAGACCGAGTGCCCAAACTGCAACTCAAAACCCACTTATGCATCGTCGGGTGCCGGATGAGTGTGGCCCATTGGCTGGTGTGGCTGCGGTGGTAACGGCAGACTGGGTGGGACTAAAAAGTTCAATCAATCAATTCCAACTTTGCAAGATCTTTTTTTTCCCGTGAGAAGTTGAAATTGATTGATTGAACCTTTTTTTTTTTTTTTGCACACGGCAGCGGAGGCCTAAAGCGAAAAGGTTTTATAAAACCCAGCTGAAGGCCTAGGACTGGGGTGACGGCGAGCGTGCCCACAGAGAGGGCTCTGAATGCCGCCTCTGGCACCGGTGCCATAGGTTCGCCACCACTGGCTTAAAGTATTGCCTTTTTGTCAGTGTTTCAAATGGGAGCCAAGTCTAGCTAATGGTAATGAGGATATTTCTATGAATTTAGGTCATTCTTTCCAGTAAGTTAGACTGTCTTCAATTCAAATTCAAGTATTTATGATTTACATATTCATATTAGATTCATGAATTCTGATAATTACTATGTCTGCTTTTAATAATCCTTTACTTTTATCTCACGAGCACTTACAAAGTTGCATAGCTGTTCATTTTCACAACCTTAAGCTGGTTGAACAGAAAATGATCATGATCCAGATTCATATACTAAGGATGCGAGATGGCGCCTGGAAAACAGCAGAAGGATTTGAAGAAAACTTTGTCTTTGCTTCTGGAATCTAGAGAGAAAGAGGAAAAGACATTGAGGACTGGTTGTAATACTGGGGAATGATGGATATTGTAGCCCAATAATATACCTACAGAATGATTGGTTGAAGAAAGCTGACCTACATTGTTTGATAGTATTTCTCCTGTTGAAGGAATTAAAAATATTATTTCCTGCACATGGCTTGCCAGCCTGAGGATGATCTATTTGGCCACCAGATAAGTAATGCATTTAAACTGAATTTGACTTGTCTGTGATGCCCAGTACAAGTACCAGGGGGTTAGAGAGAGCAGATAATCCCTCAAAATCCCTCATCATGTTTTGAATTGCAGATTTTATTCAGATTACCCCTTGATATATTTTTTTAAATGAATGGAGTTAAAATAGGCTATAATATAAGCTTCTTCAAACCCAGCAAACAGTCCCTCAGATATCCACACACACAAACTTACATAATATCTCAACCCCTTACATTCATGACATTTAAGTTATTGCTTATGGATATGTATTTACATTGTGGTTAACAGTTTCAGTATGAGGTAAAATCCAAATTAAATATTTTGATGCCGGTAGAAATAGTCTTGTGCACATGTAATAGCAAGGCACAAAATGATTACTTATGGATACATAAGATACAACATGCTGAATTATGAACTAATCCGGTTATTATGGATTAATATGCATGCGCACACTTCATCACTGTTATGTTTCCAAGAACTGAGTAAAAAGTCTTCGCAGAAATGTGAGCCTGGCCATTATTAATGGATAATAATTGATATAAGAAAATGAGGAAAAACAAATTTCAACAAATACAAGAAACATATTAATTTTACATTAATACTAATTTAGAAAACAAACTTTCTATGTCCATAATATCAGAGCTATTTAAATTAATGTTCTATATGCCTGATTATAGTATACATTTTGGTGGTACAACTTTGTTTTTAAAAGAAACATAATTTTAAATCCATTTACATGTATTTAAATTTCACTTATTTACTATGCAGATAAGTATGTTTGTGATACTATATTTCTGGAAATATGTCTTGTATCCTTATTTTCCATTTCTTAACTGCCCAGTAACACTATCTTGTATAGATCTGGAAACAAATTCTCTATCAGCTCTCGCTTTACTTCCAGTATCCTTAAAAAATTCTTAAGAATATACATTCTTAATGGGTCAATCAAATATGAATCTCTGCAGTGGTATACAGCAGTTTTAGCTAGGCTACATGATATGGCTGTGGGTCTGAGGATGACAGGGACCACTTTTTAACCGTCCCAGGGTAATATAGTCCAATCGATAGAAATGATCATATGGTCGGAGGGAAAAACCACCCACAAACCGACTAAAGTTTCTCTTTTCGAAAAAATTCTTTTTATAGTTTATTTTTGATACTACAGGGTGAATTCCGGTCTCAGTGACGCATACCTAAGTCACATCGGAGAACATCACTAAATAGCAGAAAAGAGATACAGAAAATCCTTTGCTTTCATCTAGTACTTTTCACACATTTGACATTCATAGTCCAGACTAGGTAGTCATATATTAAAAGAAAGAAAAATTACAAAGTTGCTTATTATCTATGAATCTTATCTTATGCATGGATCTCTAGTGTATTTAGTGTACTTTTGAATGTAACGATTCTATGATTCTATTGATAGAAAAATTTTCCAATATTAAAACAAGATAAATTTTATATATTTTAGATAAGTGTAGTCTAATTTAACTAAAATTATATTAAATGACATGGACAAGAGTATTATTAAATGTATTTGCTCTCACAACATGTGCTTTATGGACAAATTAATTAAACTTTAGAACACTAATTTAATAGAGATATTGCATTCTTAAAGATGTTTATTTGGGTTTTGGTTGTTTTGTTTTTTTTGCAATTCTACTATTTATAATATTTGATGTTTATGAGAATTGTGTGGCATGTTAATTTGTATTAACCTGGTTTTTAAAATGCTGTCAAGCACAGGAAATCAGGAGTTAAGGTGGTTCAAATGAATGCAGGGTTGGGTTTTTTTGCATGCTAACATTCTGTACAAGAATCTGAACTACTAATGGTCAAAGCAAATTGGCGGTAGATAAGAATCAACAGAATTCAAGATGAACTGGACTTAGATCTCTTGTGGGCGCGAAGGGACACGAGACTGATGATGCGCTTCACCCTTCCTTCAGGCTCAGCCTGGTCATCTCCTACAAATGCCCCTTTTTACTAATAGTGGAAAAACTAAAATTACAATAATTA
>NW_015386748.1:189609-192157 GCF_001527695.2 Protobothrops mucrosquamatus
ATTACATAGAATGTAAATTACATATAACTAAATACAATGCCTGATCCATTGAAAATATATTCATAGTGCCAATTTGGTTACATATGTACTATATAAAGAAAGCAAAAAATGACCTTCCACCATGACAACAAACCCACTTGAGCTCTTGGAGAAAGGACAGGACATTAATCTAAATAACAACATGCTCAGTATATATTTGGGATGAAATGTCTAGCTCACCTGGGAACATGGAGGAGGGAGCACAACTGGCACAGAAGAAGCAAAACCATTGAGAAACAATTCCCCAGTGAGGGAATAGGAAAAACATGAGAAAGTGGCTCTGCCTTAATTCTGCTACAGAAGAGCTGGAGAACTGCTTTGCCAGGCTTTTAAGATTGTTGCATTACCCTACTATCAATAAAGTTCTCTAAAAAATTTAGTGGTTCTTATTTCCTGAGTTTGCCTGCCTTGAAAGACCTGAGCATATTCAAGCAGTTGGTCATACATACATACATACATACATACATACATACATACATACATACATACATACATACATACATACAATCTGTTGTGGCCTGAAGAGATGGAGCAATGCTGTCCCTTGAAGTCAAGACTGCAGCCCGTGGGTGGGTGGGGGGAATTAGATCGCAGACAAAAATTCAAGGAGTTACCTGTAAGAAGTCCTGGCGATACCTGGAGGCGAGGAGAAAGGCCACACCTGTCTGGAGCCAGCATCCTTATTGCTCCCCTCCTGCCTAGCCGCCGGCAGCACGTACACTCGAGACCCTGCCAGGATGTCAGCGTGGGGAGAGGCGGCTGGGGCGCCCGCGGCTGGAGGTGCCCGCGTGGGCTCAGCTCTCCGGCACTCTCCGAGGCAGGGCAGGGTGTCCCTCTTCTGCAGCGGCCACGCTCGGAAATCCTGCTGGTACTGAGTCTCTGCGGCGAAGGGCTCCTTCCGGTGCCTGCCCCCGCTTTTTTTCGACGGCCTCTTGACAACCACCAGGCTGTCCCGCAACGAGGGGGCGGACGCGGACGCCGGCAGGGCAGAGGCTGCCCGCGGAGGGGCCTGGGGTCGGCTGCTGGCGGTGTCTCCTGGCGGGATCCGAGGCTGCTGAGGGCTGCCCCCACCGCCCGCTTCCGCCCCTTCTTCGATGTCGGAATAATTGTGGATGGTGAGCGGCACGGCCAGGTCCGACTTGTCCAGCTGGTTCCAGAAGCGCGCCAGGCAGCAGACTCGGCTGATGCACGGCCAAGCCATGGCGGCAGCACCGTGCGAGGATGCAGTGATAGATACCGGGACCCGGGGGTGGGGGTGGGGGTGCCTCGGCGGAGGAGAGGGAGTTCTGCAGCAAGCCCTTCCCCGGCTGAGAGTTACTCCCAGCTCGCTTCTCAGTGTCAGACTCCCTCCCGCATGCAACACTTTGGTCAATCAGTTTTTCTTTAGGAGGCTAGCACACACGTGATGATAGCTCAGTCATTCATTCCCATCCCCACCCCCTATCCGGGTGACAGAAGGAGCTTAATGCAGCACTGGTGAGGGATACAGAGATAATAGGGGAAAGGGGGGAGAAGGGGTGACACATAGCACCAGTCACCAAGTCTTTCTGCCCCATCATTCTACCTCTTGGCTTTTCTTTAGGAAGCACCCTACCCCGACTTAGCTTTAATTACTGCAGCCTGCCAGTTCATTCTTATACATGCATTCCATGAAGAATTTATGATGTCTCCTGCAATCTAAACTGGGGAGAGAGAAACTCGGATATTAGATGATTAATCAGGAATGAAGGGTAAGAAAGGAAAATAAGCAAGTGGCAATGTTCTCAAAAGCAGCTGGATATTGCAGGAATAGCACTCCTAATGTACTGAGGTCAGCATTCTTTTTCCTTCACCAGCAGTATTTAAGTAAAACATTTAATGTTAACAGTTCAGAACTGGTGAAACTGGCATTTATAGGATTAACCTGCAGTATTTTGTACCAGTTGGTTTCTGAGTAATGCAGAATGGCAGTTCTACGCATGTACATTATACAATCAAGCTGGAAGTTAATCAATACACCAATTATAGACTGTTATCAGCTGAAACAGATTTAAAAACTATTCTGGCCAAGGATTGTAATGAAGGATGTGGAAAAGATCAGAAACCAGAATAGCTTTTTTTCTGGAAGTGTGTGACCCATTGAGGTCTTGGACATCATCACAAAGATTATTTTCTTGCAGCCAGGTGTCTGTCGGATTGTGATCCAAGACGAAGAACTAGATTTCGACAGAGAGAAGTGTGAATCAGCTACTACACATCAGTCATGCAAGAACAGAAAGGCATCCAAAAAGAGAAGCTACCTTCTGGTAGGTGATTCAATTATAAGGGATATAAATTTAGGAAAGGACACAGAGGCTTCGAAAGAGGTCAGGTGTCTTCCAGGTGCTACTGTCAGTAGGGACAAGAAACGTATTTCTAAAATAATTAAGAATGGCAGCAAGGGCTGTGATGTGGAGGCTATTGTACATCTTGGCACTAACGATCTGTCCCAAAAAGATGTACTCTCTGTGCAGAATGATTTCCAGAGCTT
>NW_015386748.1:194776-221473 GCF_001527695.2 Protobothrops mucrosquamatus
GAAACTTCCTGACAGTGAGAACAATTAACCAGTGGAACAACCTGCCTCCAGAAGCGGTGAATGCTCCAACACTGGAAGTTTTTAAGAAGAGACTGGACAGCCATTTGTCCAAAATGGTATAGGGTTTCCTGCCTGAGCAGGGGGTTGGACTAGATGACCTTCAAGGTCCCTTCCAACTTTACTACTACTACTACTACTATTATTATTATTATTATTATTATTATTATTATTATTATTATTATTATTATATGGAGAACATGCTAATAAAATGTTAACTGGGAATTTTTGAGGAAAGCTCTAAGGACAACATACTAGTAAATGTATATCCATATAAATTAGTGATCCCCAACATTTGAGATTTCCTAGATGTATTGAGAACCCTTTGATAGGAAGACAACTCTGTTAATACAATACAGTAATGCATTAAAAATTTTACTACCAAATTTGGAGGTCTATGAATTACAAAAAGATATTTTGAATGTATCATTAAAGTAGAATAGGCCTTTCATGCATTAACCAATGCTTTGCATACTATACAAAAAAAGTAGAAATTCTCCACTTGTAGTATGGATAATAGAATGGCTTTGGATTAACTTACTTCACAAGGATCATGTAAGTTAGTGAATTCCTTCTACTGTTTGGATTAATGAACACAACAAATGGAAAGTGATATAGCAATAATTCATAAGCAAGTTCAGAATTTAGAATCAATGCAAGAATCAAGTGTGGAACATGTATTATTGTCAATTCCTAACTTTTCCACTATATGGAAATGGGTTAAAAGATATTTCACCTTTGGGTCTGTTGTCTTAACACAGGTTCTCTGTTATCTATATTGCTTGTAGACCTCCTGCTATGGTAATTATTGTGTTACTTGTAACAACTATTGTCATAAAGGACATACATTTCCTTATAGTCATCCCCTGGATGGCCTGTATATTATACCAATACCCACCCTCTTGCTGTCCACCTCAAGAGGGGGGGAAAGGAAAGGGGGAATGTAGTAGTATAATTGGATGTCTGTGACATATCATATTGAAATATATGCACCTATTTATAGGCATGTATTTAGTTAGCACCTATTTATAGGCATGTATTATCTAGTACCCTGGACAAGAGTCAGTTAACATAAACCAGAAAGCTGTCCTTCTAGGGAGGAGGAATGTAATTGTATAACTTCACAATGTAAACATTGCTGTTTATGTTGATAGCATTAGGGTTGATATTGCAAGCATGAAATATAACAATGAGATCAACTGCTTATCAAAGCATTTCAGAAGGGTCACAATATAATTGTAATAGACCCTTTATCTTTGGTTCAAATATAATTGACAAAATGTGCATTTAAGGCACAGTTCAAACTTTATCCTGTTATCTGCTGGCAGGGAGCCCAATGAAAACACTGCAAGTGTATTCCAATAAAATATTACTTTCTGGCTGCTATCTCAAAATGCTTTGGTCTTTCTTTTAAGCAAGCATTTTCTTACAAAATCATCCAGAACAGACACAGTTCCCAGAAAAGTGGATGCCATACATATTGTGAAGGTGCAAGTGCACTATTCCAGAGGGCAAGAGCAGTGACAAAGAAAGCACACTTCTTTGGTTCCATAAGATGACAATGTTTAATTGAGGGAACCTGGAGTGCGTCAACCTTGAATATGCCACGCAGGCAGATATGGAGATAGATGCCACACAGATAAAAGACCCTGTGCCATGAAGGGCTTTAGAAGTAATAACAAGCACCTTGAATTGCACCTCAGAAACCAAGTGGCAACCCATGCAACTTGCTTGGCTGCAACCCAAGGGCATAACGAGAAGTGCCCACTACTGCTTGCACCGCTGCATTCTGAAACAGTTATAGCTTCTGGATAGTTTTCAAGGGCATGTAAAGCAAATAATAACAATCTAGTTATGACGTGATCATGGCATGAATGATTATTTAAAGTCTGTCAGGGAAAGACTACAAAGGATGAATCTGTGCAAAGGCCCTCCTGACCACAGCTGCTACCTGCTCACTGAGCAGCAGCTACAAGGGAGATACAAAATCATAATGTCTGAGAAGACAGTCTGTATGTGTCTATTCATATTAAATACAGATAGCTGAAGAATGAAAATTTACCTTTAAAAGTGGTATTGGGATTGCTGCTTTAGGAACTATTGTCCTATTTTCATTTAAAGATGAATTAACCAGGCAATTAATCCAATTTTAATTCAGTTCTAAGATACCTCAAAAAAAGATACAGCCTTACTCAATACAGCAATAAGGCACACATTTTGGTTTCAGATATACCATTTTATTTACCAAGGTATTTATTTTCATTGTGGGGCTAGAACTTACAGTCTGAGTAATTAGTATGTAGTTATGATTTAATCAATACACTATCTTGTCTCCAATACTTGTGCTCATTTCAGTGCAAATATATTCTGAAATGCAGCCGCCAAGAGTCCGCTTCATTTATTTGGTCTCCATGTCTTCACTGTATGCCATGCTTTTACCACTGGTTCTCTATTATTCCATATTAGTTTATTTCCATACATTACATACCATCTTGAAAGAAACAAACAAAAGAAAATTTTCACAAAATACATTAGAGAGATAAGAACTGTTTATAGACAAAGGTAATTACATGACTAAAAATAATTCTTAAAAGCAATGTCAGACCCCAGAAAAGGACAATTTACAGGATCTTTTTGAACACAAGAAAAATGCCTGTGATGTGTCACATTGATCACAACATAATATGAATACTTACATGCCAAACAGAACTCCTCCAAGATGTGATGCATGGTCAAAAAACCTCCAACCCAAAATAAGTCCTACACTGTCCAATGCAATAATAGCTTTTAAAGCCTAGAAATGAGTAAACAATTTATTGGTAAAGTACAATAAATAGCAACGCTATTAGTTGTAAACATATCAGAAACATTTATCCCATACTCAATAACATTTGCTATGCAGTCAACAGTATAATGATCAAATGTACAGATACTAAATACTGATTTCAATATACATTTTTTCTACAGCTCAGCCTTTGTTCCTAATATGCAAAGTAGAAATGTCATTATGTATAGCATGAATAAAAAGGAAATCAGATCATTTCAGCAGCTCTTCCTGAAGATTAGATTACCTAGATACCTGGGCTACTTTAGGCCAATTGAAACCAGTAATTCCAAGACTAAAGCAGAAAGGGAAGTGGAGTACAGAGCAAAAAAGAAAAAAGTGCTTCTTGTAGACTAGTGGAACATCTACAACCACTGGTATAGCTACAACCTATATAAAGTAGGTTTCTGGTTCTCAAATCTATATGTATCTTGACACTTTTTATAACATCCCTTTGGAATTTGACTTATTTAATACACAAATAATCCAAAAGTTTCATCTTAAGAAATTCACAGGGTAAACAAAAGCCACACTGCTCTGTATTGTCTGTCACCTAGATTTAAATGAAACTTTCAAATTGTATCCAATTTTGAAATACAACAAAGCACAAAACATTGCTCAGGTATACATTACAATAGGTAAAAAAAAGTTTCCAATTCATTATTCAAAACTACTTACATTTCCAGCAGTAAATGTGAACATTGGAAGAAATATTATAGCTAGCTTGGCTTCTGGTATCTTTGTACATACTGCTCCAAGGACAGCCATTATAGCCCCTGACTAAAATTACATGAAAACAGGAGATAAATTAACATGCTCAGTCTTAAAATTTGGGGCTATTTTTTATACCAAAGTGCAATTGCATAAAAAAAAATTTTCACCTTTTTCAAAAGCCAAAGAGAGGGAAAAGATGCTTAAGGATTTTAGCTATACAGTAGATACCTCACATACTAACAGCTACTTTAAAATAATTTTCCGTGGGATATTTCTTATGAATATCATTTTATGTCTATAGATCAGGGTTTCCTTTAGATATCTCTAGAAAGCTATCATTAAGTATTAGCTCTTTTATTGGAACCAGTTCAGCTAATTCAGAGGGACTAAATTCAAACAGAGAATAGTTTGATGTGTGAAAGGCATGGACTTGAAACTGGAAGACTGTGAGTTCCACTTCTGGCTTAGGCATGAAGCCAGTGTGGTCAAGCTCTAGGAAGAAAAGAATGGCAAATGACTTTTGAAGTTTTTCCAAGAAAAGGACATAGATACTCATCGAGGGAGCACCCAGGAGTCAGGACTAATTTGAAGATATTTACCCCCTGCCCCAATCAGATAATTAATAGAGAGGACCAAACAGATAGCTGTAATGGTAAGCAAAATTAGTTACAATTGCAAATAAATTCAAAGTAATCAACTTTTAAATAAGCAAAGTAGCATGGTTCATGTACCAAGATTATTGCAAGATTGAACTGTCAAAAAAAACTGAAATAGGTACATTTTTATCAAGTAGCTCATCTAAATAACTGATATAGAGACAAAATGTTTAACCTAAAAATAATCCTACTTTTTGCTAGAGTGCAGATTATTGAAAATTTCAACATTATTAGAATATTATGCTAAATTTCACTGTAGCTCTTTAAATGTCTTAACTTCTGTTAAAGCAAAATACAGTAGGCTCCAACATGTATCTAACATTCATCTATTTTATAGATATTTAATAGCACTTACAGCTCCAAGTGATGGTCCAAACTTCCCAGTGGCCATTTTGCAGACATAACTGACAAATGTGGAAAAAACCCCTAAAAAGATTTTTAAAAAATAGAAACATAAATTCACTGAAGACCACAGTCATAAAAATATTTTTGCTTTACTGCCTATTTCACTTGTTTAACAAAAGACATTTGTTATCTGTTAAGTTTATTTGATGCCTATCTTTTCGTGGGGCTACTCTAGGCGGCTTATAATGATAAAAAAGGGAAGAAAATGAAAGGAGTGTAAACAGAACAGAATAATAGAAAATAAATAATGGAAAAAAAATGAGAATACATCAACATGATAACCAAAAATGAGTTTTTATTTTCTTTCTATGGGTAAGTAAATAATTACTAGGTTCACATACTGTGATAATTTAAGCTTAGTGTATTCTCTGAAGCCAACCACTGCAATTTGTAGGCTATTATGTTTGGCTTAGCATATTATGTAAACAAAGTCAATTATTACTTCTTCAAAAAAATGATGGGTAAATCATGCAACAATGTCTGAAACTTAAATGTATTACTTTAAACACTGCTCTGGTGCCCAAACTCAACTCAAAGGCAAGTTCAAAAATACATGAACAATTAAAAAAACAATATGAAAGGCAGAGTGGGATTTGAGGTTTATTACCTGCAGAAAGGTATACTGCCATGAATTGCTCACGTCCCAGAAAAGAAACTATGCTGGTAGAGAAGCTCCATAAAACATACATGTTGGCTACCATATGTAGAAATGAGAAATGACTAAAGGTGGATAGCAACATGGGAAAACACAAAACTCCTACATTAAGAAAGGAAAAAATGTTTAGATAGTTTAAGCATTTTATTTCTGGATATTTATAAGTTGAACTGTTTAGAAACTGGGCAAAAGAGAACAGACTTGCTACGAGTCAGTTTTCAACATTCAGCTATACACATTTTTTAAAAAAATTAGTAGCACAGATGCTAGTGATCAGAATTAGACTCCAGCATCAAGAGAACAGTTCCCCTATTAAAAGATAGCACACACATTTGGTTACAATATACCTCTTACAATACATTGATAGAAGAATTTTCTCAGCACTCTGAATTTGGTATATTAATATTGTCAGAATGCAGGTCATTAATATTTATCCCCAGAAGCTGTAAAAGACCAATTATAAGGTTTGTGGAATTTTAATGAGCAACATATTAATTACAATTAACTGATCTGCCCACAAGGTAATAACAACTATATGCTATTTAACTTCAAACAGTGCCAACTCTAAAAAATGAAATATAGGAGCATGATTCCTCATCTCCAATTATGAGTGAGTTTCCTTGGGCCTCAGAATCTCAGAAGAGTTATCCCTGGAGCCCTTGCTCATTAGCCTAGTGAATTTTATCAATGCAATCAGTTTGTATTGGAACAGATCCTATGATACTTTTTCTCTGTTTCCAAGATGACATATCAGTATTAAGGTTTTGGCGACATTCCCCTCCATTTCCTAGAAGATTCTTAATAGGTTGTTACTACTTTCATCCTCACAATGGAGATTTGCAGCTGCAGCAAAAATTGTCCCTAGGAACTTATTTTATGAAAAATTATCAAATAAAACATCAACTGAATACCAAAAGTAGATAGAGAACAGCAAAATGGGATTGAGAGGGTAGAGTCAGGTTGTTTACATCTGCCTCCTCAATTTGCAGCTATATAAAGCACTTTTAGTTGATCTCGTATTGTGCTTCCTTATGAAGGGCTCTGTGCAAAAGTGCCATCATTTACTAGCTGAATTGAGTCCGGTTAAGGATAAAGATTCTTACAAATGTGATGGCTTTCTGCAACCTAATGTTTTTCAGATGTATATGTATTCTCAGAATTTTTTGAAATAGCTAAGCAGACAGGTAATCTTGAGATTTCAAACGGCTGCATAATTTTTTTGACAATTTAGTACTTTATCAAAAGCTCTCAACTTGAATCCCCAATATCTAATATAGCTGTCAGAAATCTTGGTGCTGCCCTAAGAGACGTTCAATAAATGTTAAGATAGAAAGTTATGATTAGCGGATGTCCCCATACATTTTCTTATTTTCTTGGATTCCATAATTCTGATCATCATCAGCCATGCTACTCCAGAATGATGTGAGACACAAATATTCTGATCAATAGTTTTTCACTTGTCTTTAAAATATAGTGTTTTTCAATTAAATTATATAAGTTATATCCTGGCTCCAGTCATTACTTTTAAGTGTGTGACTCATGACATGGCACTCAAAGACAAAATGTAACTTCCCGTTGAAAGAAGTTGGACACCCCTATTTTACTTGAAAAAGATAAAAATGTATTTGAAATTATGACTGAGAGGTAGGAAAGAAGGTGCCTGATTGTATCTCTGCTATAAATCCAAACTACCTGCATCCTAGACATTTGGGATTTCTGCCATAAAACCTTTTATTATAGGAAAGTGAATTGGGCTTGGATCTTTTTAGAACAGTTTTTCTTTGAATATTCATTCAAAAATACAAAATGAAACATAAACCCACAAATAAAAGCAAAAAAAAATGGAATGAAGAATTTATGATGACAAATGACTGCAAAACAAGATTTACTTCTACAGCACAGTTAAAAAATATTTATACTTAGGTGGGTGTTTTAAAACGAATAAAGGAAGCAAATCAACAAATATTAACCTCAGCAGGAAAGTTGGAAATAACAATTTATTGGAACTATTCTAAAACATTTAAAGGTGAAGAGCTTTTTTAACTCATCAGCTGGGACTGCTATCAAGCTTGTGTTCACATTTTGTTAGAGTACACCAAACACATGCAATTTATCTTACTAACCTTAAATTTAATTTAAATAATTACCTTTAATTAATTCAAAAGTAAATTATTTCAAAAAAATCTTCATTTATCTTATATTGTCTACATTAGAATGGTAATAGGGGCAAGAAAAAACCTATTATGTAAGATACTTATGATAAGACTGAAGATAAATTATCTCATATTGTAAGCAGTTTACACAAAAGGAAATCAGATTATTTCTGTGACTCAAACTGAGTATGATTCCAATTAAAAATCCAAGGCAGCAAAATTCTATACAATTTTTCATGCATTATATAATACTCACGAGAAGCTGGGTTAGATGTGAAATATGTGACCATTATCCGGCTCAAAGTAGGTATTCGCCATAAGCAGAATACAACTACATTTGCAGCTATAATACCTGGGAATTTAATAAAAGAAAAATTTAGTGATTAAAAAGGAAAATGCTTCATTTTTAGTGTTTATAAGGCCAAAAGTAAGTTATTACAAATACAAGCCAGAACATAATTATTTCATATTATGCAGTAATTACATAATGTGAAAAGTCATTTTAAATATGAAATCACTCTAAATCAGGCTGTCATTCTCCTTCTCTCAATAGATAAGTAATTTTAATCCTTATTCATATATCCATATGGTAATTATTTTACAAAACTACTTGAGTAAATAGACCATACAGAAAATACTAAGGAATTCCCATACATTCCTACTTTTATTTCTACTAATTGATGGAACAGTGGGTTAATGAAAAGACTGCAATGAAACTCTTATTTTGGCTTAGCATATCTAGAAATGGGTGCATCACAGGACAGCACGTTTTGAATCAACTATTTCAAATGGGCTCCCTCATTTGTCTAAAATCCAGGACCATGATTCCCATGGGATTAAAATTTGGCAAATGTGTGGCTGCTTCAGTGCTGTTGCACCACCGCAGTCAGCCATAGTCATGTGATCGCCATTCCCAACATTCCCTGCTTCCTACAAGGAAAGTCGATGGTTGCTCCCGCTCCCACTGCTTTCTGTTTCTGTTTAGGTAAAGAAATATCTCTGAAACAACTCACTGGTTATATAGTGAGTTCTATTCCCCTTCCTAAAATATACAAGGTTGCTTATTTCACTCATACCATATTTATCCAAAAGGAAAATTCTTTGACAATATCCAAAGAATAGACAGAAATGAAATACAAATAATAAAAAAATCATGTGCAATACCCATCTTCTCCAATTTGTTATTTTAGGATTGCCAAATCTACTGAAAACAATCCTGTAGATTTTTTCCCACCTGTCCAATAAATCTGTGCATTTGGTACTCTTGTATACAGATATGGTACATATATATGTGTGCAGAAATCACACTGGAAAAGGGGGCAGAAAAATAAAAAGTGTACTGAATTAATAGCAAGTAATTAAAACATTGACTGAAAAATAGGATATATATAAAATCTCTTATAGATAAAAAAAAACATCCTTAAACACAACTCTTTCTCCAGTAGAAACAGAATGAAAGTAAGACAAGATGAAAGAAAACTGCACTGAGAAGAAAATAATACTGGATGAAAGAAATACTGACTAGGCCTTACAAAGAGGGTTACATTTATTAAGCAAGCAACCCATGTAAAATAATGACTACTCTTTTGGGAACTCTTCAGAGGTACCCAGATTTTTGCAGCCATTTGATCTCTCATCTTTCTGAACTATTTTCTGTTCATGTAAAGGAAGAGAATGATGCAAGTCATAGGCAACTATCTGGGAGGAAGACATGTCTTCCTATGGATAAATATGATATATATTGACACACACAGTTAATCAATCAAATGAATTTCTAGCAACATGCTAATACACACTACTTTCTATGTAAGTCAAGTAATTATAATAAAAATGACATCTTGTGTGAAATAGCCCGAATCATAAAGTTCCTACAGTAAGAAAGAGGAATAGGCCAATGTTATCAATTCTATAGATGGAATAAATTTAACAAAATGTTATATCCCATTAAAAACTGCTAATCTAATAGTTAACTACCGTATCATTAGAACAGAGTAAATTACATGGAGAATAAAAATATATACTGGACATGACTGTCTTATGTGTATTAATTTGTAAGCATGGTATGAAAGCCATCCAGTAACATACTGTACCTGTTTGCCTCATTTCTCTTCCTGAGAATGTCTAATACTTGTAAGCTAACACAAACCTGACACAGCCCGTTGCCCGTTGCTAAGACTGTTCCACCAAAGATTAATCTGAAAGAGAACAGGCAACGTTATTATTCTGATACTTCAATAAAACAATCTAATAACCTCCTGATCAACTGGATTACAGCAAGTAATGATTATAAAGAAGCTGATATTATGAAAAGCATTAGGCCAGTGTTTCTCAACCTTGACAATTTTAAGGCATGTGGACTTCAACTCCCAGAATTCCACAGCCAGCATTGCTGGCTGTGGAATTCTGGGAGTTGAAGTCCACATGCCTTAAAATTGTCAAGGTTGAGAAACACTGCATTAGGCTATAATATATACAGACAATATTTCAAAACAGTTTAAATTTAATTAATCTCATTATGCAAGTTTTTCAAATAAATATTTAAGAAATTAAGCTTTTAAACAAAATGAACTCTTATTATAGTACATACCCAAATAAAGGATAATTTCATTTTTAAAAATCAGTCATATTTCAAAAATTATTACAATGTATCTTTTTCCATAGGTGTATAAAATAACAAACAAATCTACTCCAATTCTTCCTGATTAATATGGCCATCTTAAAAAGAAATAACAAGTACTTGAACTAACCACCCAAAGTAAACTTCAACCTCTCACATTCTGATACATTATGAGTTCATCAATTATATTATTGTAATGGGATAAGAGAATCAAGAATCAACACTGACAACTTGCTTCCTAATTTACCAACACACCATTCTCTTAATAAATAAAAAACAACAACCTTAGCTATATACTTCTAAAGATCTCTTTTAGGATATCTATTTGAGGGAGATGGGCAATTCAGAAATGAGAAAAATAAAATATGTACTACTTCTGGAATATTGATCGGCCCACACAAAGGGAAATGGGCCCCAAAATTCAGCACTGAATTTTTATAATGCTATCTTATTAAAGGATGGAACCTTCATCTCCATGAAGAATCTTTTGGAAATACTTTTCTCCGCTGAATTTTGTGAATGGAACTTTCTTCCTTAGTTTCACATTACACTAGACTACCTCAATTAGGAAAGTCCCCTAACTGAAGGAGAAATCCTGGATGAGCCAAAAGAACTAAAACATGATGAAATAAATGTAATGACCTACATATTTTTGTTATGTAATAATTCATGTAACAAATTTAAAATGGTGTGTATGTGCATTTGCACATATGTAGAGATATATCAAAATGAATCATGGTTTGCAAAGTAACCGTTTTTTGTGAATATGACTGGCTGAGCATGAAACATGAACACTGGAGGCTTTCAAGAAGAGATTGGACAGCCATTTGTCTGAAATGGTATAGGCAGGGTTTCCTGCCCGAGCAGCGGGTTGGACTAGAAGGTCCCTTCCAACTTTATTATTATTATTATATATGAAACAAAGCAACAGAAGATATGCAACAGGAGGACAGCCAAATCGGATATGAAAAAATAATAGAGGAAATCTTTGGGTCACCAGACATAACAGTCACTTTCACCTACTTTCTTCCTGCAGGCTTTTTTCTCAATCCACCTCATATTTATTTTTGTGATTTATAACTACAACAGAAATTGTAATGGAGAACCTAGAACTAGTATAAAATAAAACAACCATATTACTTTACCAATATATTGCAATCATATCCGATATTCTGATGGCTGAACTAGTTCTCGCTTTTTAAAATACATTTTTCCATCATTCAATGCAAGCATGCTAATGTCCCACAATCTTAATATTAAATACTTTATATTTTCCTCACGTTGACCCTTGAAATATGTTAAGCCACTTAACATTTTCTGAATATTATTGTACAAGAGGAAAAATTAAGAGAGCATCTACAATAATGACTATATTCTTAATAATATTAATAGCAATATTCTATTATAGCTTTTCCAAATCCAACACCCTTCAGGTGTATTAGACTACCTATGATAATCCATAACTATTTTGGCTGGATAATTAATTATCTTGATGAAATATGTTGAATCATAACTGCGTAATACAAAACATGCCTGCCTTAATGAACAGGAAAAAACAATTAAAATATAGAGTAAAATGTTTCTACCTGTTTTCTGAAGTGGAGTCCTTTCTGTGGTTGTATTCTATCCAGCCAATCTGCTTGAGCATTTTCAAAATAGTTTTGGAACTTGGTTCTGAGATGTTCATATTGCCAAATAGCAGCTGTTCCAAAAGCACAGCCTGAAAACTAAAGAACGTTGGGAATATGTTTAATCAAAATTTCAGACAAAACATAATTCACTAAGATGGAGACAATAGTAGATATACTAATACTACAATGGAAATATTCCAATTAAGCTACAAAAGACTTTATCTAATTGCATCTAATTGCATTGTAACATCTACAATCAAGGATTAAGAGAATACATGAACTCTGAATTCAAATAATTGCCTCTAGGGTCTTTAGATTGAAAGTACAAGCCTGTGACTTTCACATTTAAATATATGAAAATGCACCTACATTGTCCATATTACTGCAGTAGACTGTCTACTCTAAACAAGCATTATCTTCTGTAGAAATTCTGCAGCATATTATTTGCTACATAGTTTTGTTAATACAAACTATATTCTGTAGTGACAAAAAATTTGTGAACCCTTCATAACCATCTGTAATTCTGTTTTACTGTAACTTACAATGTATTTAGAATCGTGAAAGTTTCATTAATAAAGAAGCTCTGGTTACAAACATAACACCTCAAATGTTGTATGTTTCATATTTTTATTGAATATATTGAGCTAATATTTATTGGTCATGTTGGGAAAAATGTGTATCAGACATAATGTAAAAAAACAAGATTCAATGTTGCCAATGAAATGTATTATGCCATATGACAACAATCCTAAACATCAACAGAATGCTTTTAGAAGAGTTTTTTTATTTCAAAATCGATCAAAACCGTAAATTTAGCCCAACTGAAATGTTGCTACATATGACCAAGTAGTTCATTTACAAAAGCAGAAAAATATCAATGGGTTTGTGCATAATTTATGAATGATTCAGGAAAGATTTGGTGAAGTCACTGCTGCTAAAGGAGATGAGTTACTAAATCTAAAGCTTCATAAATTTCTTCCAACAAGGACAATGGTAGTTGGTTCATGGTATTGAAAAAAAAGACATGACACAGTACCATTTTAAGGTTTCTGTTTAACCTTAAGCTCTTTACCTATTAATAGAACTTGATTAAGTTTAGGTGACATTGTAACTCACAGCACTACAGGATTACAGATATTTTTAAATGGTTCACAAATATACATTCACTGGAACAGCTGCCAACTACATGAAATTATCAACAAATTATTACCCCAATTGTAAAGAAGAAAGGTTTTACTAGCTTCTTTAGTGAACGGGAAGATTCATGAAAATCCAGGTCCTTAACTGGAGGAGTCAAACTGCTTTTGTGTAGCTTAGTGCCAGTTTTCAGTGCTGGTCTTCTGAATCCATTTTTTGGCTGTGTAAACAGAATAGACCTGTATTGAAAGAATACGTTTTAATCATAAAATTAAGTTATCCTGTGGAAAGAAGGTCAATAAATATGATAAATATAAATAATAATAAAATAATAAAAGACTTTAATCATAAAATATTTTGAAATGTTTCCAGATTGCAAAGAAATACTAGTTCCTGATAATCAGATGTAAAATCAAACTTCTATTTCTACTGTAACTATAATGCAAAATAAGAATGTACATTTTAGATGGGCAGGCAATGATTGTACAAGGAAATTATTAGAATAAAAAAGCCTAATACTACCTTATTTGTCTTATTATGTAAATAATTATACATTATTTTTGCTTATATTCTACCTCAGGGGTCCAGTAATAAAAATCAATACATGCAGAATTATTTTCAGTGAAACCTCGTGCACAAAGAATTAAAAATGAAACTTATAAAAAGCCAGATGCTTGTTACAACCCATCTGTTATTCAACATTTAGAATATTTTGGTGCAAGAAGGCTCAAGGATGATTCATTTGTGNTACTTAAATACTCATTTGACAATATTACGTGTGAACAGATGTTCATATAGGAAGCCAAATGTTTAATTAAATGATTCATTAAAACAATATTTAATAAAATGTTCATAAGTATGAGTGCATGATTACTTTCCATGTTAATGAAATGCAGCAGTTCTACATAAGGATAAGCAATTTCTACATAAGTATAAGAGACACTGGGTATTGTATTACATAAGAGACTACAAGCGTAACTCAAGTGGAATAACTGACAATTCCTTCTCATAAACCGCTATCTGAAGTTCATTCACTAGATCAGAATTTATGTAGCTTTTTGCAGTTGGAAAAACTGGTTTGTGTATGTTCCTCTTTATCCATATTCATTTTTCTATTGCAATAGATTTGAGCTTGTCATGCTTTTTGATCTCTGAACATCTCTTTATATTATTTTAAATGCTAAATATCCATCACAATCATTATCTACTATTCTATCAACAATAAACAGTGGAACAATCAAATTTAGAAGTGTTTTAAGTCCTGCCTTATGCAGCTAAAAACTGCTATTTATGAAAAAAATCCAGAAATTTTTGGAAAGAAAAAACTGATTAGTATTTCTCTTTTTCATATGCCTCATCAGACTTTTCTCCCACGTGCATTTTTACACTGCTCATCTGGACCTAGAAGTTTTAAAAGGAGAAAAATAGGAGCTGGGAGAGAATACAGTCCTAAAACATCTAACAAAGCATTGGCTTCAAGTTCAACCCCATCCCATAGTACCAACATTGTCTGGAACCAGCTCCAGAAAAAAGGAACCACATCATAACATCCTACCTTCTACTCCTAACCTCCTTAATCAGCCCAGAAGGATACCACAACTGATAGTATCACTGAAAGATCAAGGACAGCAGGATGGATATGCTACCCCATTCTGAGCCCACTAGAGGTTAATGGCAAGTGTGGTCAATGTCATTTCAGTATTACAGCCAATCCTAAATGTTGATAGAAATGGTCCAAATAACTTTTGGGGAAAATAGAAGGAAGGAAGGAATAATGTTCACTGCCTTAATTTACCTACAAAGTAATAAAGGCGGGATAAAAAATTAAATCAAAATAAATCTTCATATGTGTAGCAAAGGCTTTAATCCAATAATTACTTCAAAAGAGTTTCACACATCAGCTTCTTCAAACGTTACATATTTAAATATTATGAATCATAATATAATGGTGTAAACTATAGATTGACTTATGCTTGTTTTAAATATTAGCAGTTATCCACAACTGGAGAAAAAACAAAGACACTATACCCTTAAGGAAAAGAAACTATTACAAAAGTGAAAAGGTTCCGTTAGGCTGCCTATTACTGTCACCGCTTCAAAAACTAAAACATCCCCACCCCAAATGATTTTTATGCGAGCCATACTGCTCTTAGCCAGGAACAGAAAAGGACTTTACTGTGTTTTCCCCTCGTATAGTCTTTATAACAAATTAACCCCACTTTTTCCACTATTTCAATTTCCAAGAGTAGCCATCCGAATTTTTGTGGCTTTTCTTTTCTATACTGCCCAGTATAGGATGATGCTGAAGTTTGCAGCAGTATTGCAACTCCTCCCTCTATTCGCCTACGCTCTCTCAATGCCGTTCAATGGCTACGTCCACACGACCATCTTATTCATCATTGATTATGGTTTGTAAATTAATCAAATACTTGGGCTCGCATGGTACGCGCTTAACGCGGGATTCAAGCTAAGCGGAAATATGGATAGCTAACTTGTCATGCAGAGGACTGCACGAACGCTTAGTAATACCTTTTCCGTCCACGATTAACTCTATTTTGCACGGAGATAGGTTATATCGTCTTACCTGCGGGCCCACGGTCCACCACCCCATAACTCTCGCTTCACCCAGACACGGGTATAGCACTTCAACCCCATTTTCTTCACCTTCCCAAAGTAATAGTTCCGGGTCAGCAGCCACAATCATCTACCATCTTGAAGCTGCCGCCCTTACTCATCTGAGGGCGTCATGTTGGAGAAAGGAAACAAGGCTCTTATAGTTTTTCTCTAGCGTATGAGTGGGAAGGGATAGTATTAGTCCCGCCTCCGCACTGAAGTGATTGGTTTCCGGTGTCTCTTCAAAGGCCAAAGGACTTGTTGCTTCCCGTCCCCGCGGCGTTCTTTTCTAGTCTTTAAGCGCCATTTTAAAACAATTGAGGTCATTCTTCCATTTTATTAAGTTTATTTCCGCATATCTCAAAGCTGAACTGCAAACGGTGACTTTGCCCTTTTAAAAAGATGTTTAGGGAGAGGGTGTTAATTAAAATTAAATGTTCGTTTCTGCCATATAGATACTGTGGGAAGTTAACCCAGAGAAGGAAATATTAAAAAGGCAGGAAAAGATATTGTTCACCAAAAGTATTTTTAAAAGCATTTTTTGAAAAGCAGAAACCAAACCTGGCCTCATCTCTTTGCCCAGGGCAGTAGTTAGTCTTATACATATGCAGATGTGGAACCATCAGAAAGTTTGGAGCCAGGGATCTCAAGACAAAAGAAGCTCTTAAGAGTCATTAGCCCCATCACCTGGGAAGCAGGATATGANACAGGAACAGGAAACTTCCAGGCAGGGCTAGAGGGTATAAAAAGACCATCTGCCCATGTGCTCACTCTCTTTTTCTTCTCCTCTGCTGCTTATCTGTCTTCTGCAATAAACTGTAACCTTCTTCCCAAAGCAGTCGCCATGTTTGCTTATTTATTCCCGGCTTGGATGAACCAGGATGAAGACTTACCTTCTAACAATACTATAATATACGGAAAGAAGACTGAAAGTGCGTTCATTAATGTTGGCAAGAGCAATAAGAAGCAGAAATAGGAGCAGCTGCTACAAATAAGTAATTGCCAGTAGCATGTGCTCTGAAGAGTGATTACCGTGGCCAACAGTGTCCTGGAAGCAGCCATAAAACATCTATGTTAAACTGGGTTTCTGGAATTGTGTATTCCAAGAGGAAATACACTATTCAGTATCTACTATTTCATTTTGCCCATATAGGTTCTTAAACAGATAATCTTGTGAAGATGTTTGAAGCAGGGCTTCTGAACTTAGGATTTCAGCATCTTTTCACAGGCATATGGTATGCAAACTGAACAATTTTGGTAGGTGCACAGATGAAAATAAAGTGTTTTGAAATTGTTTTTTCCCCAAAAAATAAACCTCAGTCTTAAGATTCCAGAAATTAAGCTAACTGGAATCTTTGATGCTATCTACAGACCAATCAGTTTAATATCAATACCTGGGAAGATCGTTGAAAAGATAATCAAAAAACAGATCTGCAAACAACTAGAAGCAAACAAAGTTATAACTAGTAGCTAGCACAGGTTTGTTAAAAACTGATCAGGCCAAACCAATCTTATTTCATTCTTCGACAAAGTTACTAAACTAATAGACCAGCGAAATACTGTGGATGTAGTAGACTTCAGTAAGGCATTTGACAAAATAAACCACAACCTACTTGGTGAGCTAGAAAAAGCTGGAATAGACAACATCACCACCAGATGGATCTGTAGCTGGCTGGCAAACCCTACTCAAAGAGTAGTCCTCAATGGCACTACATTCACATGAGGAGAAGTAAGCAGTGGCGTACCACAAGGTTCAGTCTTAGGCCCAGTGCTTTCAATATCTTCATCAATGACTTAGATGAGAGAATTGAAGGGGAACTCATTAAATTCGCAGATGACACCAAACTGGCAGGAGTAGCCAACACCCCAGAAGATAAACTCAGGATCCAAAAAGAGCTTGACAAATTTGAACAATGGGCCCTATCCAACAAAAGGAGTTTCAATGTGGAGAAAAGCAAAGTTTTACATTTAGGCAGGAAAAATCAAAGGTACAAGTACAGATTGGGCAAGACCTGGCTTAAAAACAGTAACTGTGAGAGGGACCTTGGAGTCCTAGTGGACCATCACTTAACCATGAGCCAGCAATGTGCAACCAATACAATCCTGGGTTGTATAAACAGAGGCATAGAATCAAGATCATGCGAGGTATTATAAAACCCTAGTAAGATCACACCTGGAATACTACAGCCAATTTTGGTCACCGTATCACAAAACAAATGTTGAGAGTTTGGAAAAAAATTCAGAGAAGTGCAACTAAGATGATCAAAGGCCTGGAGACTAAAACATATGAAGAACGGCTGCAGGACTTAGGTTTGGCTAGTCTAAAGAAAAGAAGAAATAGGAGAGACATGATAGCAGTATTCCAATATTTGAGGGGCTGCCACAAAGAAGAGGGGTTCAGATTATTCACCAAAGCACCAGAGGGCACAATCCCTTCCAGCTCTATTCTATTCATATCTGAGCTTGGTTACTTGCTTGCAGATGTTTCATACCCAACTATATAGCAACATCTATGCAAGTAAATGTGGAGCTTGCTCCCTGTTATATACAATAGCTTGCTCTGCCATTAGTTTGTATACAGAGGTTTGCCATTAAGTTAACTTTATAGTTGATCCCAGAGATTAGAGCAAAATGATCAAATTGTGTATAAAAGTATAAATTTTTGTACATTCTGGTGACTAAATGTCACCGTTCTGTGACATTTGGCACCCAAACATTTTTTGTTGTTGTTGTGGACCTGACCATTTTGGATAATGTCCTCATATATAGTCCTTAGAAACCAAACCTTGATGTACCCTTCACTTAGGAAGTAATCGTAATTAATCTTTCAGCTTAAAATTAATTAACAAGGAAATATGAGACAAAATTCTTAAATGTTTTAAGGTTTTTTCTATTGCGGAATGAAGTGTCACCTAAGAGTGTATGTAGACCTCCGACTCACAAGGCAAGCATCTCTGAGGATTCCCCTAGTGGTGAGAGACTTAAGGCAGAGGTACCCAACCTTTTGGGCACCAGGGACCGGTTCTGTGGAGAAAGGTTTTTCCATGGACCGGATAGTGCATGGTTTTGTGTGCTGCCTGGATACCACAGATGGGGCTTTGTTTATTTGTGCGGACTGGTTGCTGGCATGCTGCGGCCAAGTATCAGTCCATGGACCGGGGGTTGGGGACCCCTGACTTAAGGCACCAAGCCCCCTCTCCAAGTTGTAAAAATTGGGGGTGAGTAGGAAGGAAAAAGGAAACAGGAGGGTCACATAGCCACTTCTCACTGCAGCAGTCTTGGGCCTGAGACATTTGTGCAGTCCAGATATAGTTTGCCTACTTTATCTCCCCTTCTTTTTCAAGGATGGAGGGAGATGAGAGGGAGAAGAAAACTGCAGTCAAGAGCAGTTAATGGGGTGGGGGAGAGCCAGTTTAGTCTAGTGATTAAGGTGCTGGCCTAGAAACCAGGGAGATTGTGAATTCTAGTCCTGTCTTAGGCATGAAACCTAGCTGCCCAGTTACTCTCTCTCAGTCCAGCTATTCACATGTTCCCTTTTTGCTTCTCTCAAGCTCTTCTGCTACAGTTCCTACCAGGGCCCTGCATTTGAGCTACCATATCTAAGCTGCAAAAATCTGAATACTGTAGCTACTACATATGGCTGCAAAGAAATTCAGAAAACTCTAGCTCTTTGCTGCCATTTAGTACAGGTAGTCCTTGCCTTACAACCACAACTGGGACCAGAATTTTTTTGCTAGGCAAGAGAGTTGTTAAGTGAGTCTTGCAAAACCTTACCACCTTTTTTGCTACAGTTGTTAAGCGAATCACTTGGTCGTTAAGCAAATCTGGCTTCCCCATTGATTTTGCTTGTGAGCTGGCTGGGAAGGTTGCAAATGATGATCATGTGACCCTGGTACACTGCAACGGTCATAAATACATGCTGGTTGCTAAGCATCCAAATTTTGATTGTGTGATGCTACACTGATTGTAAGTGTAAGGACTAGTTGTAAGTCACTTTTTCAGTGTTATTGTAACTTTGAATGGTTGCTAAACAAATGGTTGTAAATCCACCTGCAGCTGTCCAGAGTTTTTCAGTCCATATCTGGTAGCCCTATCCTGTATGACCAGGTTTATTGAAGATTTGGGACAAGGAATGAATTAGCAGGGAAAAGTCACTAGAATCCAAAAGGCCTGGAGTCTAAAACATATGAAGAATGGTTGCAGGATTTGGGTTTGGCTAGTCTAGAGAAAAGAATGACTAGGGAATGACATGATAGCAGTATTCTGGTATTTAAGAGGTTGCCACAAAGAGGAAGGGGTCAACTTATTTACCAAAGCACCAGAAGACAAGACAAGAAACGATGGAAACTGGAACTAAGGAGAAACTTCATAACAGTTAGGAAAATTAACCAGTAGAACAACTTGCTGTCAGAAGTTGTAGGTGCTTCATCACTGAAGGTTTTTAAGAAGAGACTGGATAGTCACTTGTTGGAAGTGGTATAGGGTTTCCTGCTTGAGCAGGAGGTTGGACTAGAAGACCTCCAAGGTTCCTTCCAGCTCTATTCTGATTGATTGATTGTCAGGTTCTCTCCATTTCATCATATTTATACCACTTGTCCCATCCAGTTTTTCAAGAGTTGGGAGAAAATTATGTAGCATGATAATTTACTGTATATATAACATGTCCCATCAAATTGAAATTGTCTAGATGCATTGTAAAGATCTGAGAACAGGCAATTCCCTATGCTATGTAACCATTTGGATTAAATTAGCCCATAAGTTTTTAGAATATCACAAAATTTCTTCCCATGGAAAAGAGTTAGAAAAATCATAGAAAGAAACAAATTTCCTTTTTGGAGATCATTAAATATCTGAAGCTTTATTATGCAACTCCACATAATGTTTATTCAGAAATACGATGGAGGTCAGCAGTTTTTGCCTGCAGATATTGCAGCCTTCGTTTGATCAATGAAGTCAATGAACTGGCTGGAAAGCCTTGATTTTTGGAATAAGCGACCTAAGGTCTTAAATATCACTAAATATTTACCTAACTTTGGCAAATTGACTCTCAAAATTTGCTCATATGGCTCAGGACTAGAAGTGCTGCATAGGAGATAAAAACAGATTTATCAAAGTAAGCATATTTTAAAATGATATTTGACATTTAATTATATATTAAGTTTATGTATTTCAAGCAGTTTAATTTAAATGTAATTTAGTTAATTTATTTTATAATAGAACTGAAACTTGAATGCTAATTGAATCATTTTATCTGTGAGAATAACTTTTGTGAATAACATTTATTTTTGCATCTTAATATAAATATTAAATAACTATTACATTGCTTGCTCTTAACAGAATATCAACTGATAGAAATCTGCTTCTGTTTGAACAATTTGAGAAGGAAACCACTTCATTTTTTTTAAATTGAAGAATGGCTTTGGCAGCTTTTCAAATACCAGCACTGCTTCTTGTTTTTCTGAGTTTTATATTTTTACTTGCTACTACTGTATCCAGCAACTGGAGAATATCAAGTATAGTCAATACTACAAATTGGAAGTATGAAGGTCTATGGATGAATTGCAATACTACTTCATTGGGTTCCATTCAGTGCAATAAATTGTACTTCTTCTTAAGTTTAGACAGTAAGTTGCATTTTTCATATATAAAATAATGGGTTGCTATCGTGTTTTTAACAGTATGAAATTGCAATATGTTTACTTAATATTATATGTTATCAAAATACATGAAAGTATATGCAAATCTATAAAAAATAATTTTTCATAGAATTCATAGAATTCTCTAATTTAATACTGAGTTAAACTTATCTGTTACTGAAAACATTGACAGTGTTGGAAACAACATATAGAAATAATATAGTTTGCCTGCATTTGAGTCATGTCAGCACTGCCAGTCGATAAAGTGTAGAATTATATACACTCTCTATGGCTTTTCTTTGATGTTTGAACATAGGTCTTCACCAGTCTCCCTATTTTCTGATATCTGTCACATAGGTACCTCTTTTGCATGTTTATTGAATTCTTTAATATGAGATACTAGAAAGGGCATTAATTATTCCATCCTTAATATGCTGTAAAAGACTTTAGAACTTAAATTTCAAACAGTTTACATTTATATACCGTAAACATTAAAATTGTAATCATTCAAGGGAACCACTGACGTTATTAAAATATATTTGTTTCACTCTAGAAAAATAAGAAAAAAATGAAAAAAAGGGAGAGGAACGAAAAAATTAATTGTAAAAAAATCCCAAAAGGTATCATAATAAATATAGAAAAAATATCATTTAAACTCCATTGCTATAAATATGAAATGAAGTTGTCTTTCTGTAATAAAAAAATAATTTTCAAATCATATGATTGTTCCCCAAATCCTATGAATATTTGGCCAGAACAGGAAGTGTTTGGCCATTATTTTATACTTTCAGTTCTGAAACATCCAATAAATATGAAATAATCTGATCCTGTGCCATTAAGAGCTTTGTAGATAACCAGTGTGTTGAATTGAACCCAGAACATACTGGCAACCAGTAGACCGGAGGTTTATCATTAACTCATAGAAACATATTTCCTTGCCCTACTTGTACTGTATCAACTACAGCTTGAAAGGTCAATAATTTTCTCAAATACATTCTGGACATTTTTCAGTATTAACAAAAAAAAAACCCCAACCTTTAGGCCCACCACAACATGCAGCCCACCAAGCTACCTTGTATGTAGAACCTGCTGGCATTTTTTGAAAACTCAATAAATCTGCAGCTAAGTGTTGTTCATCCCAGAAAGGAGACATCGCTGCCTTGAAGATACATTGCCAAAGGCCTTCAAGACCTATGGAGACTATAGCAAATAGGAAGTGCTGCCGCTAAGACAATGGTCTTATAAGCAGGGCTTGAATCTGTTCTAATCGGTTCTTCTTTCTCTTTTAGACAGACTGATCTAGTGGTAGCAAGACAGTAATAGTACATTTTCAGCAGGAAGTAAGACTTATTAAGTGGTGACTTGGCTCTGATTGATGACATATTAAATTTAATATAACTTGTAGTGTCATCAGTCACTGCTCGAAGAGACAGTAACAATGTAACTGTAATCCAGGCCAGAAGCTTGCCTTCTACTTTCTTTGCTTGCTTGGAGAAGGAGTGATGTGTTATGTTGTACTATCCTGATCCCAAAAAGGAGGGACAGGTGAGCTGCTTACCTCACTTCACGCTTCCACAATTCTTCGTGAACAGTGCAAAGACTCTTATGAAAGTGAACTTGCTACAAAGCGATGGAAGCTGAAGTCAAATATGAGCTTCCACTAAAAGCCTTGAGAAGCATTGACTAATACCAACATCCTAGTATTTGAGATGGATATTTCCTGAAGTATGTGGTCATGACAATGTTTGAATGAGGAATTTTCTACATTCACAGCATGTGCAATAAGAAACATTAATTTCTCTTATTTCACCTTAACAGTGAAATAGACGCATACATTTTTAATATTTTCAACCATGTCAAAAAATTTAAATTTGTATGTTAAGAGAGAGAAATAGAGTATACAAATTTCTAGTGCTTGAAATAAAAGGAAAAAAGCAACAGGTTTATGATGGTTGGTATTGATTTGCAATAATTTGCGATTTGCCATTTGTATAATAAAAGAACATTCTGCTTGTAAAGACTTACATCCATGAAACGGGGCAGTTTTCTGATCTATTAGTGATGCCATGCTCTGCATTAATGGTTTAATAAAAGCATCTAAATTGATTATTTCATATTTACAAATTATCTGTTTACATACATTTAATAAGATCATTCTATAGCAACTATTGGTTTGTTTTTCTTCAATGTTGTTTACTTCCCACCTCCCCAAATGGTTCTTTAGAAGCCCTGCTATCGGGCTTAATGTCTTTTAAATGAGAAAGCTTTAAAAATTTATAGTCTTTATAACCTTTATTTTTCCCATCTTTTTATTGGAAGGAATTTGATTCTTATACCTCATACAACAAATCCTTACACATGTGGTTGGCTATTTTGGTGTATATGAAAAGTGAACAAATATATATATATATTTGGGGGGAAACAAATGTTTAACTCTTTTTGATTGACAGCAAACAACAGAATGCTTGCTTAACAATCTTTATTTTTCTTTATTTCTGCTTACTCCTACCCCATTTACAAATTAATAACACATTCATTTTATTAATATTTAATTTTTCTCATGCTTGCTTGAAATAGTCATAGAAAACATTGCCATCCTTGCCTAATCTAACATTTTCAGTTCGATATTACAGAACAGGGGAGTTAATGTTCACTGGGCAAACCCCTTTGAATGGGCTCTGCTTTTTCAGGATCAGCCTGAGAACATTTCTAGATCGGGACAGAGGACGTTCCATAGATTAGCAGATGAAGCCAACTAAACTATCAATTTCCCTTCTCAATGTCTGTTTACGGTACTTGGCTTACATTTTACCTGAGCAACAGAAATAATTATGCTTGTGATAATTATGCAGTTTAAAGGACTGGAGTGCAGGGTGAGATTACAGATCATTAGTAGAATATACATTTTACATGCAAAAAGTCTCAGCCAGGTTCAGTTTTTGCTGTTTCTATGAAAAGGAACTGAGAAAGGCTTGGGATTTCACTCAACTGATACTAGTTGAGAACAGACAATACTGGCTTAGATAGCATGCCTACCTGTTTAAGACAGCTTTTCGTTTCAAATCATACTAACTTTGATACCTGTTGTTTCTGCCAAATAAGTTGATGTTTGTAAAAGAAAACCTTCATAGCTCAATTAATAGGGAATTACTAGCTCATTAAAGCAGAGATTGACAATATTAAATAATCACGTAATAATTAGACTGTTCTATAAAGAAAAATCATGTGACTTAAACTAATTTCTTTGTTCCATATCAAATTAATAATTGTGTTCCAATTGCTATTAATTGCTACAGTAGTTTAATAAATTACTTAACAAACATTACCATCAAAAAACAATATCCCACAACATTCTTTTTTAAAATCATAACAGCAATTCTGTTTTTATCTTCTTCCTGTTGTTAACATAGCCCAGGGGTCTTCAAACTTGGCCCTTTTATGGCTTGTGGACCTCAACTCCCAAAATTCCTCAGCCAGGCATGCTGGCTGACAAATTCTGGGAGTTAAAGTCCACAAGTCATAAAAGGGCCAAGTCTGAAGACCCCTGACATAGCCTGATAGAACTTCCAGTTAATTTTTTAATTGCCACAAAAAAGCAGGTAGATTTTGAAAAACCAATAGGAGAAAGGAATATAACTTCAAAAATTAAATCATTCTAGTAAAAAGGCCACCAAATATTGAGGAGGTATGGAATAATTTTGATAGGATTGCTTTGGAATGTCTACATTCTCTCTTAACTCTTTGCTTCCTTCCAGATGTTTTAATGCTCCTAACTTTCCTGCTTTCATCAATTGAAGTGTGCTGATTACTAGATGTGCAAACAGTTGCAAAATGAAAGTAGAGAGATAGTAAAAAGTCCCATGATAAATTCAGTGATTTCTTTTCTTAAATCAAGAGAAAAATGATATTATATTCCTACCTAAATAACTCAGGCTACGGATCTGTTTGAGGAAAAGGCGGTATGTTCACCAAGTACATTGTTTTTCTCTTTCAATATTTTATTTATGCATTTTCACATAGCACCAAGAGTAATTGAATGCACAAAAAGTAATCTGAAATGTCATAATAGACAGTCCTGACTACAAGAGATACTTGAATATTAAAAAGCCATAATGGCATTCTGAATGGTGTTCTCCTTCAAATTAATTCCTAAGAAATATGCAGCCTTCCCACATGTTTGCTTCCAGTCAAGTTTTGATTAATGGATGGATCAAAGGCAACATCCATCACTTGCTCTGCACTAAAATCGAAAACTTTGGTCATTTTTTTCCCTCTCCTGCAGCTTTTATTCATATATGTCAAGCCCTGATGATTACATCCCTGGTGTTGGGTATGTGCGGAACTCTGCTGGCATTGCTTGGTTTGAGATGCACTCAGCTTAGTTTCAGTGATAAAAGAACAAAAGGAAGGATTTCCATAATGAGTGGAATGATATTTGCTTTGGCAGGTGAGAAATCATATAATGGACATTTATGCAGGGAAAGTTTCGTAAAACTATATAGAAATATCTTGATTTATCCTTGCCTGGTTCCTTGTCATTTGTATCAAGTAAGGGATGGGATGAGTTAGAGGAAAAAATACGTGAAAATAGATTAATTGAAAAGTTTACTTAGAGTGATTTGGAAAGCAATAAAAGTATTGTTCTCTTAGAATGTATTCTGAATCTGAGTTATGACACAGTTTAACTATGTTTATTTAATTGCTTACAACATTTTAATTGTCCCTCTCTTATAAACAGACCAGACATATTAAGGTTTTTTTTTTAAAAAAACCAATGCACTGAATTTATTTGTAGTTTTACTAATTTTTTATTTCTAGGATAGGTCACATCAGTTCTCTGGAAATAGCACTGAAGAGGAGGCATGCACAGTACATTTAAAGGTCATTTTCACAAAATGAAAAAAGAATACAAGTCCGAACACACTGGTGTCTTTTTCTTTAGACTGGAATGGCCAATGAGTACAGATAGCCCTTTTCTTACAACTGGGCACTTAGCAATTGTTTAAAGTTATGATGAACCCCCGAAAAGCTACTTACAATTCAGTTCCAAAGTTTTGACAGCCAGCTCTGTGACTGCATTTTTAGCACTTGCCAACCAACTCATTTTATGGCCACTTGTAGCATCTTGCAGTCATGTTTTTGCTAGAAACTGATGTTTATTTCTGGCTTCCAGCAAAAAAGATCCATAGCAAACAATGGGTTTGCTTAATGATTGCCACAAAAAAGGTTGTAAAGTCAGTCTCATGATTACCTGTTTTATGACCATCATGACTTACGATTGTAATTGCCAGGCTCAATTATGGTAATAAGTCGAGGACTGCCTGTAGAGTCTCCTATTAGTTTATCCCAACATTGTGCCATCCACATTTTTTGACTCACACTGCCAGGAATTATTTTTATTTTATTTATTTATTTATTTTTGGATTTATATCCCGCCCTTCTCCCGTAGGACTCAGGGCGGCTGACAATCTATTTAAAATACATACAAAACAATACAAATTTAAAATTAATTAAAAAGAATATTTAAATATTTGTCGAATTTTAAAATATAATTAGAATTAAAACCCCCCTAAAAATTACCCTAGGCCAGTCCTGCAAG